>NC_064640.1:1055295197-1055580197 GCF_023864345.2 Schistocerca serialis cubense | reverse complement strand
GACAGTTAACGATATGCTTCTGTGTGCTCCGCCAATCCGTTTTGTGTAAGATATTTTGACGACCGACCAGATCATTTTCATAGGGTTGTGTCGGGGTGGCGAGGACGTGAGACGACTAAACTCGTGACACTGGGAGGGGACGATCATGTCGGTCGTCGAAATATTGTGCACGAATTGGAAATGACTCATCTGAACACGCGGAAGTGAACTGTCGATGGCTTGTGTGGAGGAAACCTGACAAATCGAGCAGTAGATTAATCCACATAAATGGATGGCACTGTGGAAGGCTCGAAACGTGTTGTTTACATCTTTGTTTACTGCAAAGCGGTGATTTTGTGGGCTGGAGTAAGCAAGACTCGCTAGTGTGTAAGCAAGCTGCAAACGTCTGCGAAATCCAAAAATACATTTATGGTGTTTATTCGGAGTCTTGACAAGAGAACAAGTGGATGAAAATTTAGGTGCTTGGTTACTTATAGTGAGGCAATTCTGGTCGAGAACGCGAGTCATCCATAGTTACCTTCTGTCATGTTCGCCATCTGTCTTAGATTTAGATGGGAACCTCCCCTTGTAAGCTTGTCCGCTCGTGTGTTGTGATATACATTTGTAAGATTTGCTAATTCATTCAGAGAAGGACTTTTCGTATGTCTGACGTCAATTAAGTTTTCACACGCAACCTCAGTTTTGTACAGAATCTCACGTTTAGTGAAAGGAACGAGTACAGGATTCTACAAACATTACTAATAGACTGTTAACGGTCAGAGCATGTGCAATAGGTTCCTAGGTATCCGAGTGGCACGAAGACTTCGTAAGTAAAAGAGCCCAGTACATTGTTCTCGACGGCGAGTGTTCATCAGAGACAAGGTTAACGTCAGCAGTGCTCCAGGAAAGCAAAATAGGGCCGCTGTTGTCTATACACAGAAATGATATGGCGGACAATCTACTGTTTGCTGATGATGCTTTGGAGTATGGGAGGGTGTTGAGGATGACTGTATGATGATAGATGATGACTTGGCCAAAATTTCTAGTTGGTATGACGTATGGCAGCTCGTTCTAAAGTAGGAAAGTGTACGTTAACGCAGATGAGTATGAAAAAAAAAAAAAACTCATAATGTTAAGTTATAGTGTGAGTAGTGCTCTGCTTCACACAGTCACGTCATTTAAATATCTCTGCATAACGTTGCAAAGGTACGTGAAATGGAATGAGCACGTGAGGATTGTGGCAGGGAAAGCGAATGGTCAATTTCGGTTTATTGGGAAAATTATTGGGAAAGTGTGGTTCATCTGTAAAGGAGACGACATACAGGGCACTGATGCAGCCTGCTCTTCAATACTGTTAGTGTCTGTGATCTGCACCAGGTCAGATTAAAGGAAGATATCAAAGCAATTCAGAAGCGGTTTGCTCATTCGTTGCGGGTAGGTTTGAACAACACAAGAATATTAGAGATTCTTTGGGAACTCAAACAGGAATCACTGGAGAGAAGGCGACGTTGTTTTCGAGAAACTTACGAGGAAATGTAGGGAACTGGAATTTGAAACTGACTGCAGAACGATTCTAGTCCTGCCAAATATACATGTTGAGTAAGAATCATGTAGTTAAGACAGGTGAAATTCGGGCTCATATGCAGGCAAATTGTCGTTTTCAGCTCCCTCTGTTTGCAAGTGAAACAGCCTGGAAATGACAAGAAGTGATACTGGGTACCCTCCGCCACGCACTGTACAGTGGCTTGCGGTGTATGTACGTGTGTGTAGGTAGTTTGTCGGTAAGGAGACGATTTCTTGCCTTCACAGAAAAAGGGTATTTTTGATATAAATGCACCAATTGTACGTCACTATCCGTTTTATGTCCGTATACTTTGTGCATTTTTCCAGTGAGGAGATCCCATTCCCCAAGTGTGGCTGTAAGATTTCCGAACCTATCCTTGGCGGGAATAACAACGTTGTTCATCTAGAGGACAACAGCCAGGGGATGCAAGTGTCTCGAGCTAGCCTGGTGGTGGTGGTGGTGGTGGTGGGGGAGTGTCTCCCGACAGTACGCACTTGGCTGTTTTGACGTTTGGCTGCCGGAAGTCACGTGACTGTCCCTTCAGTAAACACTTTGCTGCGAGGACGGTTTACATGCAGTGCAGTTGCATCAGTATAGAGATAACTGAGTTGCACACGTGAATACTGAAGGAATTAGTTAAGCACGAAGTAATTTCCATCTTATGATTTAGTCCTTCATGTTCAATAAACAGAATAGTGTAAAATTTCCGCAGTAGGCCCATACTGAAATTTACGTAATTGATATGTGTGCGTACAGATTCGCCGAAATATTCTGCCGATTAGTGTCAGGTTTTTTTTCCCTTTCTTTCTGTGGATCTTAGTTGTTATAACGAAATGTGCGTAAAATATGGAAAATAAATGTGGTTAAAAGGTTAACACAAGGCTATACTGCTCATAAGTCTGCTACCTCGGTTTATTTCGCATTCACATGTAGGGGGACCAAACCAGGGAATATGAAGTATTTTTAATATTTTGGACGACGAAAAGCGGCTTTTAAGTAGCCATAGTATAGTTCCAGCCCTGTTGAAAACCTGCATAAGGAATGCTGTATGGTGAAAAAGATCATGGCTAGACCTGAACAGAGTCATAATTTGTACAACTCTAGAAAACGTCTTTAGCTTCCAGCAAAAAAAAAAAAAAAAGAGGTGAAAATCTTGAGTGTTTACCCTGATCTTAGATATAATGTAATGGATAATGCTACATGGTCCAAAAATATTGTGATGTATCGTTTATTTTATTCCATAGTGTCGCCAATATTCCTGTGAAATAATCTTTTCTGTGACAAACAGAAAGAGGAATGAAATGTAAACGGGTCACATAGTGCTCAAAAAGTTACTCCCATAATGCCTGTATCTTAGAACTAAACTTAATGTGTTATCACTTTTTATAGAAGTGAAGCCAATTTTACTGTGTATGTAAACATTGGTTATCAGCACAAGAAGCAGGGTAGTATAACTGAATTGAATGCCTAAATTCAATAAGTGCATGGTGCAGAACACCTGCTTCCTTTGGTGATGTATCTAAATATACGAACAGAAAATCTAGTGTTAAAGAAATTGATTTAAAAAGCTACTGTGTGGACCTAGATTTTGAGTTGGCTGCTTCGGACTTATTAAATCTTATTATAATAATTGTTGTCTAGTATACCATTCTCCAGATGGCAACTTTGAAAATTTTCTCATCTAAATAGAATCTTGGCTGTGCTATTTTATGCACTTGAAATCAGAAATTGCACTGGGTGTTCATTTCAATGTACACTTTTGCAAGGAGAGTTCTAAGGAGGAAAATTTATGAATCTATTAACAATTTATGGACTATTTGTAGCATGTCATTTACCAACCAGAGGTGATGCCTGCCTTGACACTGTTATCGCAAATCTAAATACATGGGACTATGAGATGACTTTAGTTGACTCAATGACGTCTGCCAACAGAGCACTAGTCATGGGACTTTATACAAAGAGAACTAATAATCAACCAGCTGTTTCCTAGCATTCTAATTATGTATTCACAAAAAGGATCATTAACAAGGAAACATTAAACTCTTTTCAAACAGCGCTAACTGCAGTAGACTCACAGGTGGGATTACAAGAAATGGCTGTAATTAATGCATTTAAAGAGTTATTTCAGACCATCAAAACCAAATTTGATTATAGCTATCCACAGAAGACCAAAAAATGTCGCAACACAGGCAAACTCTGTGTGTGGTAAAGTATTTTGTCATAACAGACATGACATTTAAGCACTTTTGAGAATTTCAGCCAGTTTTCTTTTACATAGAAACTAAGACTTGCTGTAGCGTGACACTAAATCCTTGATTTTTGTGCTCAAACACAGTAGTAAAATCATGACAAATTCCATTACTTTCTTTGTTGTCTTTTGTTAACTCAAATCCTTTACCAAACACTGATACAGACCAATTATAATGTTTCATTGTGCAATTCAGTTTTATTTAGACAATTAGATATCACTGAATTATAGAATACAGTTTGAATGAGCCAAGATGGTGGGACAGCATTATTTTAGTATACCATGATTAACAAAATTAAAAAAATGCACAAGTAAATTTAAATTTTTATTCACCTTCAACTACACGGAATCTCTCTCTCTCTCTCTCTCTCTCTCTCTCTCTCTCTCTCTCTCTCTCTCTCTCAGAAACACACACACTCACAAATTGACATAATTTACAAGACCACCTTTATGTGCATTAACAATATTAGGAAAAGGATAGTTTGCTATTCGCTGTAAAGGTGACATGTTGAGTTGCAAACAGGCACAATGTAAAGACTGTTACACATTTAGCTTTTGGCCAAAGACTTCTTCAGAAAAGAAAACACAAAAAGATTTACACACACAAGCACACTACCTGCACACATCTTCACTATCTGCAGTGGGAGATATTGGTCATGTGTGCTTGCTAGTGTTAATCTGTTTGTGTTTTGTTTTCTGGAGAAGGCTTTGGCCAAAAACTAAATATGTAACATTCTTTACATTGTGCCTGTCTGCAACTCAACATGTCACCTTTACAGTGAGTGGCAAACTATTTTTTTCCTAATATTGTTGATATTCCAACCTGGAGTTTACTTTTTTTTAAACACTTAATCACCCCTCACAAAATCCTTCTCTGCTTTGTGGAAAAAATCTAGCCTGAGATTCAATCTTGGCATTCACATTTACTGTGTTTTCTTCTGAGAAAGAAAAATCTTTATTAAGATTACCAATGATCTTCTTCAGATCCTTCAATACTTTGGCCTTAGTCTCCTGTCCACACTGTGTTCCTTTGCTGAGTGCAACTATAGTTTCACAGTGAGACATCACATCCTGTTCAAATGTGTCAGCAGATTTTTCTGAATTGCCAGAAAGCAATGCTGACACATATTCATTGTCTGCACTAGAGGGCAAGGAACACTGTTCACTCTCCTGGACAGCACCAGACAATGATTTGGCACATGCATGTATATGCTTACATATGTTAAAATTTAAAATGTTGTCTAAACAGCTGAATTTATACGAATGTACACATATGTTGCAGGTGTTGCACTTAAGTGAGCATTTTCTTTCGCATATCAGTTCTGAATTTTTTACAACAACATACACTTCACAACCAGTGGAAGAAAGCACTTCCCACAACCCTTCACCCCTGCATAAAATCATCCCATTTGTTATAGCTGAGCTATCGTTGTGGCTTGCTTTCACTCTTGACGCCCTAGAGCACTGCTTACGTTTTGAGAGCTTCATTAAGCCCTCATATACTTTGTCTCTCACTAAACATAACAAAGCATTTAATGACTTATCCAGCCTTCTGCACTTTTTCTCTTCTAGATAACTGTATTTAATAACTTTATGTAGGGACTCCAAGTAATTGTTTGTATTAATGCCCAATCGGTGCCTAAAACAATACGCCCACTTTTCCACTCGCTGGCAGTACATCTTAAGAAAGTACCTGCCAAATTCTGCAGTATCCGGATCATTCAATAAGTCTTCCACCACTTTCTCCAGACTACAACTAAAAACATCTATATCCAGTTCAGTCCGAAGTCGCTTTAGTGAACTAAACACTGCTGATTTTTTTCTCACTACCCCCAGAAATTCTCCTTAAATTCTGAGACCAGTTCCGTTGTATATGCCAAGAACACAGCAACTGGTTTGGCACAGGTCCCATTACTGCTGACCATGCATTAATGCTGGTGCATCGTCAGACATAAACACATTGGTCTTTACAGTGCCCACCCTTTCTCTCACACATTTGAAATAAAAAGACATAAGCACATGTCTCCCCTATTTGAAAAACAAAATGCAACTGGCATTCCAGCACCATATCTATCAACAACGACAATAGTAAAAAGTTGAAAATCGTATGCAGTCATGCCATGAGTGCCATCCACACATATTTTATCTTCTCCATACTTTAGAAGTTGTTCGGCCTGAAAGTCTGTCATTATAATAAGAATGAAGTCTTCATCTTGAAAATTAGGATCCACTTGTTTTTGCTGCTTGAAATACAGTACTGGGTTGTCACTTTGTCTCTTCATTTCTTCAACCCACAGTCTCACACTCACTGCATCATTTTCATGCTTCTTCGTTGCATAACCAATATCAAAATCCCTTTTTATATTATGCAAATCTTTTTTCTCAAGGAGATGGATTCTCTCCATACTTGCAGCGATTGTTGCACTTCGGACATCTTGTAAGACTCGTCCAACAGGTACACCCTGTGACAGCCGTCCTGAAAAAAGAAAAAAAAAGGAAATAAAAATGAAGCACATTGATAGACCCTACGTCTGTTCACACAAATAAATTTGATAATTTCATGTTTCATGTACATAAGTGTAACATAATCCATTTTACCTGCCAACTCTGTCCTCTCGTTCCCATGCAGAAATGTTCTTCCAACATCTTGGGTGTGTCCCATGTGTTTTGGAAAAAATTTTAAGCAGCATTTGTCCTCTGTTATTGTCACTTGCATGTTGGATGGACAAGTACTGCCTATTTTATTCGTGCCCATACTTTTGACACACCTGGCACCTGTTCCTTTAGAATTGAAATTGAAAGAGCGATGGCAGTGGTAATATCGAACACGTTTTTCTAGTCGCTCCTGCTCCGAACAATTCATTACATGACGAACATGGTTTACTTTTTCGTAAGAAATTTTCCACTCTTCAAATTCTGAAAAAATGTTAAGACAGTATTTTTAAGTCATGTACTTGGGATCAACAAAATTTACTAAAACGTGACTAACACAATAAATATAAAAAACAAACCTGCAAGACAACCAAATTCTATCTCCTGGCACTCAAAACTAACGTCATGGTTCTCTTGAATATGTGTTCTCAGTGTGTCATAGGTGAGAAACGAGAGAGAGCACTGTGGGCAAATAATGCGGCATTTCCGTCTGTTTTCCTCCGACTTCATGCCATGCACAGTTATTTGATGACGTTTTAATGAACTGCATCTCATAAATGCAATTCCGCACTGGGGACATAATTCACTGCCTTTTCCTTTTTTAGACACATGGATATCAAGTTCATGAACTTTCCTCATATGGGCGTAGAGGTTCTTTCGCATTTTAAACTCTGAACTGCATTCCTCACACTTATAGAGCGTTTCTTGGGAATCACTCATGTTTGCTAAAACAAACTAAACAATAACAAGAAACAATAACAAAACGTAACAGCAGCAACGAAATAACAAGAAGCAGCAACAAACAACGAAAGCAGTTAAATGGAGCACAAGGCAAACATCAACATGAATGGCGTCTTCGAACAGGATGCCTCGTCACGGAAACCAACTTCCGGTCAGTAAACGTCAAAACAGCCAAGTGCGTACTGTCGGGAGACACTCCCGTGGTGGTGGTGGTGGTGGTGGTGGTGACTCGGCCCCTTAGATGTTGGAATACGTGGTTGTCATTGTGTACCAAATCTGTTTCCAACTGCCACAACAGCTTCATGTGCAGGCAAATTTTCCTGATAAGATGACTTCTTTCCGTTTGTAATCCAATCTTCTTCCCGCATGTTTTTCGCCACTAGGTTGGCAACCAAAACTTGCATAGTATTTTTTCCCCATTGCAAGTTGAACTGTGAATGAAAATCGTAATTTTTTTCTTGCAGAGAGAAAAAATCACAATGCTTTCGACATAAACCTTTCAATCTCTTGTGCATGCCACCTGTGTACCAGTTACTATGATGCTACTGATTTCCTCGCACGAAGCAATGTACCCTGTCATTGCAGCAAATTATCAAACAAAAACTCGGTTGAATTTTTTGATATGCTCCAAAATTTAGTGAACTACTTTTTGCACTTCATTTGAGTACTAAACGAACATGATGTACACCTTGAATAAGACTTACTCTTCATGGCCAAAGTACGACGCCTCGTCATGATCAATGAACGACGTCTCTTGATAAAATTCCGGAACTTTTTCCACAAAAGTTTCTGCGCTTACCTTTTACTAATTGTGCTTGGTCTCCTTCTAAATACCCTCTTGCACAATTGATACACCGCTTGCACAATTGATACACCGCTCCAAATGCTGTTTCTACTTCCAGAAGCAGTCTTGGTATGCCTTTTCCTGGTTCGCGTGAAGTGTCGTCCTCGAATTTTCTTGCCTTGCCTATCATTGCAAATCTTCGTTGTTTTAACGTCTCAATATCATAAACGTAGATCCACGTCTCATCATCAGTTAAGATTATCTCAACGAACATCTGGTTCCCATTTGCGCCATACAAAAGCTCTTCACAGATTCAGAGGTGAAGGTCTTTCTGGTCTTGACTCCATAGCCGTGTGACCAACCTGGCGGCACCACGATGCAGTGTCGGGGTTTTGTGACATGATCCAACTGAAATATTACATTCTTCTGCAGTCTCTCGGACATTCTGTCTTAGATTGGCACGCACAGTTTCGTTGACGTTCCTGACATGAGCGTCATCGGTAGACGTCGAAGGGCGTCCTGAACGGGCGTCATCATAAACTTCCGTCTTCGCATATTTAAACCGCGTGATACACAGAATACGGCTTTGGCGCTCAACAACGTAGAATTTCTGCATCTTGTGCGTGTCTGTAAATGTTTTCTAGAGTTTCACGCAAAATGTAACTCAACGTGTTGCTCCTCTAACTCTGCCATCTCGAAATTCACAAACTGTGCGACAAAACATTATACTCGGTGAAGCTCTGAGCAATAACTTACGGACCTACAGCAATGATACTTTAGACAGTTACACATTAAATACAGGTGTGTACAAGGATGACACCACTTGGTTCCAACACACCACTAGCGCAATTACGAATGTTTACGAAATTTTGAAAAGACAATATTCTTTCTTATGATATTTCTATGGCATCTCCTATTTTCAACACCTTGATTTGTTAATTGTGTAGTAGATCACTCTGCACTTTGTCGATATGTTAATGAATGACTGCAACTTCGGAATCCCCTTCAATTGACCATTTCTCAACTGCTGTTAGTGTCGCAGTGGATATTTCGTAATCTTGCACCAGTTTCGGACGTATTTTCGTCAGTGTTAAACTGTTTTAAACTTTCTGGTGGTGTGATACTCAGAGTTATTGTTTGAGTGGAATGTATACGACATGCCTGAGTAAAAAGAAGTGGTTAGATCTAATGTGTGGAACTATTGAAACCTATTTCACTGTGGAGCGTTACAACACTACCTCCATTCAGATCATTCATTGTCAGTTCTCTGCAAGGCCAGGAAATTTTCTTCCTGTAACCATAATGGGATCATTCACCAGTCACAGTTTTTTATTTAGAGAGGACTATTCTTGGTTTTCATTCAGATGGCTTGCTGGTTCATTTAACGCAATGGGTAGCTAAATTGTTGCCTGATGACTTAGTTATGTAACAGTTTGTTCCACAAAAATCAGTTAAATACAGCAGCATACTCGGTTGGCAAGGCACTGTGAAGGACTGGTTATCTGACCCTCCAGGGGGTTCACAGAACTAGTGAATAAGTGCACGGCTGTCATGGGTCCCCAGCCTTTGCAGCATTACTTCCTTTCCATGCTACAAGCTTGTACTTCCACTATTCCCCCCGTCTGCCTACCCATCAGATGGTTTTCTTGGTGCACACCTTGTTGGGATCTGTTTTATGGCAGGGAATCGAGTTTTCACTTCAGACATTTTCTGTAACTTCTCATTAAATAAAAACATAGTCCCCATTCTTGGGTTTGACTAGCCACCTATTTCCAAAGTTCTCCGGAAGTGCATATCGTGCAGAGGTGGTCACCCAATGCAGTGGATGCTCCAAATTTTGTGCCTTTCCATCATTGCACCCTTCGCAATGCATTACTGGCCAGGTAGTTATTGGTGAGGCTTGGTGGCGTGTATGGGAAAAGTTCCAATTCAGAGTGGTGTCACAACAGCAGATGAGCTGCAAATGTAGTAGATGAAGTTATCTTCCACTGGCAGTCATACAGCCCAGCAGTCTCTATGGAAGGGAAGACCCCTCTTAATCCAGAGAGATACAACCTTAAAATGTTCCCTTCCTTGGCTATGCCATGGGAGAACCATAGGGTTAAGTGGCAAGCAGAGAAAGATGCTCTCCACAACATGGTTTGCATAAGGACTGATGGGGATTCCTAGTTGGCCGCAAAAAGAACTTACAAGACAAGTTTGTGGAAGTGGCAGTCATCTGTATAATGAAAAGTGGGTCAGTTTTGATCAAAGCAGCATCCCCTGCCCAGTCACAGGTGCTGCTTGCTTACAACACGCTGGGTGACATACAGGTGACTGTCACTCCTCCATTGTTGTTGTTGTGGTCTTCAGTCCTGAGACTGGTTTGATGCAGCTCTCCATGCTACTCTATCCTGTGCAAGCTTCTTCATCTCCCAGTATCTACTGCAACCTACATCCTTCTGAATCTGCTTAGTGTATTCATCTCTTGGTCTCCCTCTACGATTTTTACCAACCACACTGCCCTCCAATGCTAAATTTGTGATCCCTTGATGCCTCAAAACATGTCCTACCAACCGATCCCTTCTTCTAGTCAATTTGTGCCACAAATTTCTCTTCTCCCCAATCCTATTCAATACCTCCTCATTAGTTACGTGATCTACCCACCTTATCTTCAGCATTCTTCTGTAGCACCACATTTCGAAAGCTTCTATTCTCTTCTTGTCCAAACTAGTTATCGTCCATGTTTCACTTCCATACATGGCTACACTCCATACAAATACTTTCAGAAACGACTTCCTGACACTTAAATCTATACTCGATGTTAACAAATTCCTCTTCTTGAGAAACGCTTTCCTTGCCATTGGCAGTCTACATTTTATATCCTCTCTACTTCGACCATCATCGGTTATTTTACTCCCTAAATACCAAAACTCCTTTACTACTTTAAGTGTCTCACTTCCTAATCTAATTCCCTCAGCATCACCCGACTTAATTCGACTGCATTCCATTATCCTCATTTTGCTTTTGTTGATGTTCATCTTATATCCTCCTTTCAAGACACTGTCCATTCCGTTCAACTGCTCTTCCAAGTCCTTTGCTGTCTCTGACAGAATTACAATGTCATCGGCGAACCTCAAAGTTTTTACTTTTTCTCCATGAATTTTAATACCTACTCCGAATTTTTCTTTTGTTTCCTTTACTGCTTGCTCAATATACAGAATGAATTACATCGGGGAGAGGCTACAACCCTGTCTTACAACTTTCCCAACCACTGCTTCCCTTTCATGCCCCTCGACTCTTATAACTGCCATCTGGTTTCTGTACAAACTGTAAATAGCCTTTCGCTCCCTGTATTTTACCCATGCCACCTTCAGAATTTGAAAGAGAGTATTCCAGTTAACATTGTCAAAAGCTTTCTCTAAGTCTACAAATGCTAGAAATGTAGGTTTGCCTTTTCTTAATCTTTCTTCTAAGATAAGTCGTAAGGTCAGTATTGCCTTACGTGTTCCAACATTTCTACGGAATCCAAACTGATCTTCCCCGGGGTCGGCTTCTACCAGTTTTTCCATTCGTCTGTAAAGAATTCGCGTTAGTATTTTGCAGCTGTGACTTATTAAACTGATAGTTCGGTAATTTTCACATCTGTCAACACCTGCTTTCTTTGGGATTGGAATTATTATATTCTTCTTGAAGTCTGAGGGTATTTCGCCTGTCTCATACATCATGCTCACCAGATGGTAGAGTTTTGTCTTGACTGGCTCTCCCGAGGCCATCAGTAGTTCAAATGGAATGTTGTCTACTCCCGGGGCCTTGTTTTGACTCAGGTCTTTCAGTGCTCTGTCAAACTCTTCACGCAGTATCTTATCTCCCATTTCGTCTTCATCTACATCCTCTTCCATTTCCATAATATTGTCCTCAAGTACATCGCCCTTGTATAAACCCTCTATATACTCCTTCCACCTTTCTGCCTTCCCTTCTTTGCTTAGAACTGGGTTGCCATCTGAGCTCTTGATATTCATACAAGTGGTTCTCTTCTCTCCAAAGGTCTCTTTAATTTTCCTGTAGGCAGTATCTATCTTACCCCTAGTGAGACAAGCCTCTACATCCTTACATTTGTCCTCTAGCCATCCCTGCTTAGCCATTTTGCACTTCCTGTCGATATCATTTTTGAGACGTCTGTATTCCTTTTTGCCTGCTTCATTTACTGCATTTTTGTATTTTCTCCTTTCATCAATTAAAGTCAATATTTCTTCTGTTACCCAAGGATTTTAATTTGCCCTCGTCTTTTTACCTACTTGATCCTCTGCTGCCTTCACTACTTCATCCCTCAGAGCTACCCATTCTTCTTCTACTGTATTTCTTTCCCCCATTCATGTCAATTGTTCCCTTATGCTCTCCCTGAAACTCTGTACAACCTCTGGTTCTTTCAGTTTATCCAGGTCCTATCTCCTTAAATTCCCGCCTTTTTGCAGTTTCTTCAGATTCAATCTGCAGTTCATAACCAATAGATTGTGGTCAGAATCCACATCTGCCCCAGGAAATGTCTTAATTTAAAACCTGGTTCCTAAATCTCTGTCTTACCATTATATAATCTATCTGATACCTACTAGTATCTCCAGGATTCTTCCAGGTATACAACCTTCTTTTATGATTCTTGAACCAAGTGTTGGCTATGATTAAGTTATGCTCTGTGCAAAATTCTACAAGGCGGCTTCCTCTTTCATTCCTTCCCCCCAATCCATATTCACCTACTATGTTTCCTTCTCTCCCTTTTCCTACTGACGAATTCCTGTCACCCATGACTACTAAATTTTCGTCTCCTTTCACTACCTGAATAATTTCTTTTATCTCGTCATACGTTTCATCTATTTCATCATCATCTGCAGAGGTAGTTGGCATATAAACTTGTGCTACTGTAGTAGGCATGGGCTTTGTGTCTATCTTGGCCACAATAATGCGTTCACTATGCTGTTTGTAGTAGCTAACCCGCACCCCTATTTTTTTATTCATTATTAAATCTACTCCTGCATTACCCCTATTTGATTTTGTATTTATAACCCTGTAATCACCTGACCAAAAGTCTTGTTCCTCCTGCCACCAAACTTCACTAATTCCCACTATATCTAACTTTAAACTATCCATTTCCCTTTTTAATTTTCTAACCTACCTGCCCGATTAAGGGATCTGACATTCTATGCTCCGATCCGTAGGACGCCAGTTTTCTTTCTCCTGATAACGACGTCCTCCTGAGTAGTCCCCGCCCGGAGATCCGAATGGGGGACTGTTTTACCTCCGGAATATTTTACCCAAGAGGACGCCATCATCATTTAATCATACAGTAGAGCTGCATGTCCTCGGGAAAAATTACGGCTGTAGTTTCCCCTTGCTTTCAGCCGTTCGCAGTACCAGCACAGCAAGGCCGTTTTGGTTAATGTTACAAGGCCAGATCAGTCAATCATCGAGACTGTTGCCCCTGCAACTACTGAAAAGGCTGCTGCCCCTCTTCAGGAACCACATGTTTGTCTGGCCTCTCAACAGATACCCCTCCGTTGTGGTTGCACCTACAGTACGGCCATCTGTATCGCTGAGGCACGCAAGCCTCCCCACCAGCGGCAAGGTCCATGGTTCATGGGGCGGCACTCCTCCATAACATTCTAAATATAATTCAGGGCATCATTTGCCGCCAAGTTCTGCTCTTGCAATCTGATGAGCTGTGCACCAGTTTTGGAGTGAGGGGTGTACACTGTGTTCATCATGAACATGGGGGACCAACGGACAATGGGTTGCTATAGGTGCCTTCATCTTGGCCTGTGAGGGCAATTAACTGCCTGAAAAGGTCAAGGTGATTATATACCGATATGTGATGTGAAACTGTATGCCCCCCCCCCCTTCCACGATGCAGTGCTTAAAATGTCAACTGTGGAATGCACCATTCCCCTCTGCTCACCAGGATGCACCATTTTCCAGAGTGAAGATAAGAATACGAGACCCTGGATGATCTAACTTGTCAGGAGCCAAACAAGTATGAGTGGTTGCACCCAGCACGTATATAAATGTCATATGCTGCAGCTGTCATGACCTTGCCTGCTTTGGCAACAGTACTCTCACCAGCTACATCTCCGACAGTGGGGCTTCAGGGCTGCTTGACCAAGCCTCCCCCCCCCCCCCCCCCTTCCCCATATTTGGCAACTCTCCTCCTGCTACTTCCACCTCACCTACTTGAAAATCATGGACTTCCCACCCTTCAGGGACATTGGTCCCCCACCTCCCAGCCAGACAAGTCATGTTCCTCTGGCTTGCCTAGCCACAAAGAGGTCCCTTGGAACATGGGACACTAGCTTCCAGGGTTTCCACTGGTCTGCAAACACTCTAAGAAGAAGAAGTATCAAAAGTCCTCAAACAAGAAAATTCTGGTAGCCCCCACACCACCAAATCGCGCCTGTTCCATTCCTGTGACCAAGGAAGAGATTCTGGTGTCCCATGAGGCCCAGTTGGTACCACATAGTGGAACCCAGAACCTGTGTATATCGATGCTATAGCCCCTCAAGCCATGGCAGCACGTGACCCTAAGGCATAGCCACCTCCTTGGTCGCTTTACGGCCCCACAGTACTTCAACATTATTATTCTCCAGTGGGTCTATAGCAGTTTTTTCCACCTCCGGGCTGAGCTATGACATCTTTCAAACACTTCCCCTGCCTTCCATATTGCCCTTCAGGAGGCTCGTTTTCCACCAATGCAGACCCTGGCCCTTCATTGATAGGGTGGGTATTATAAGACTTGTGCTACCTATGACAAGGTGTCAGGCAGAGTTTGCACATATATTCAGGACACTCTTTGTAGTGAACTTGTGCCTCTTAATACACCTTTAGAGGTTGTGGCTGTTTGAGTAAGGGCATTTCAGAATATCACCTACTGCAGTGTTAACCTCCCCCACCCCCAACGGTAAAGTGTGTCAGAATATACTGTAATCATTGGTTTCTCAGCTTCCCCCACCTTTTTGGGGATTTCAATGCCCATAACTTTTTTGGGGTGGCACTACAATCATTGGCCATGGCAAAGACCATGAAAGTGTACAGCCACAACCTGACCCTTGCCTACTGATTTCTGGTAGCCCCACAAACTTCAGCTTGGTGCATGCAACTTTCTTGGTTATTGACCTTCGTATCTGCATTCCTTGTCTTCTCCCATCCATCCATCCATCCATCCATCCCTCCCCAAGAGAGTCCACGATGACATGTGGTGACCACTTCCTGATGTCTTCTCTGCCGAGATGGGCTCTCAAACAGTGTTGACCAGGGTACTTTCACATCTCCTGTCACCCTTGGCTTCCTGCTGCATGGAGATATTGATGAGGCATCTGAGAATATGAATGCACTCAATCTTTGGCAGCTGAATTGGAGATCCCCTGTCTGTGGACCTGCCCCAAAAGAAGACAGTACCTTGGTGGTCATAAAATGCTACAGAGGCCATTAGAGATTGTATGTTGGCTCTCCAATGCTCTAAGCAGCACTCACAAAGCACCTTATCACCTGTAAGCAGCTTCATGTTCGGGCCTGCCACCTAACAAAACAAAGGAAATAAGTTTGCTGGAAATGGAATCATTAAACCATAAGACTATGTACCTCTCCTGTCAGGTTTGGGCTAAGATCAGAGATCTCTATGGATACCAGACACCTACAGATGAGCCTCGTATTACCTTGAATGGCACTGTCTGCACCGACCCAGGTGCCATTACTGAACATTCTGCTCTTCTTTATGCCCGGGCATCTGCATCTGAGCATTATCAACCTGCCATTTGTCTCCTGAAAGAGTGGATGGAGAAAAAGCAATTATCTTTCACTACACACCACTGGAGCCATGTAATGCTCCATTGAGCAAGTGGGAATTTGTCGGTGTCTTAGTCCACTGCCCTGATACAGCCCTAACACGAGTCCACATCCGCATCCAAGTGATTAAACATCTATCAGGGTACTGTTGGTGTCATAGCTTTACCATCTTTAACAGCATCAGGAGTGAGGGCAAGTTCATATCACAATGGCAAGAAAGTATATTTGTCCCAGTACTGAAACCGCGTAAGCACCTTCTAGAGATGGGCCATTATAGCCCAGTTAGTATCACCAATGCTCTCTGCAATTTTCATGAATGCAGGGTGAGCCAGCAGTTGTGTTGGCTCTTTGGGTCTCGGGATGTTCTTGCTTCGTCCCAGAGTGGAAGCAAATTTTGTGTAGAGGTTTATGAATTCTTATGCCAGATAGGTACCACTGCAGCAAAGTGAGGGAGATCTAGCAATGAAGTGGATCAAAAATCCAAGCAAAAAACAGTAGAGTACCAACAGCCCATGTGCCACCAAAGGATGTAAGACTGGACCACGTCTGTCACTTGGAAGTAAGGCAGAGATGCAAATTTCCTGAATATAATGAATCTATGTGGGTTTATTGTGAAAAGTATGTATTCCCATTGTGCAGTAACAAAAATGAAGTGCTTTAACACTAGAACCGCTGATACTTGGACGTACCTACAGTAGAACCACAGCTGGGTCACTAATGACCCGCGATCTTTTCCTTTATTTCCCCTATGTCAGTGGGTTATTGTTACTGCTAATCAATCTATTGTTAGAAGCACTATGATATTTAGAATGAAATTAACAAAAATAAACCATGTTTACACAAATTATAACTTAATATTTTAAAACTTACATGTATATGCTGAGTGTTTTTACTGGCTACCGTTACATAATGAACACAAATAATAGTCTTTTGATGTACATTTGTTGCACACAGTTTTCTTGCAGATGTAACACTTTACAAATGATTTGTTTCCTTCACAGTTAGACTTTACAAGGCAACGTTCACTTTTTTTGTCTGTCAGGATCATCTTCAGGTCTGACAGGGACGCTAGTTTTTCTAGTCGCTGCGTACTTCTCAGCAAGCTCCTCCACCAGCTGCAGGATGAAATCCCTGCATTTCAATTTTTTATCATTTAGAGAATTGAACAATACCCACGCATTTATCCCAGCCAAATCCAGCAAGTTGTAAAATGTGTGAACAGGCCAATGTCTCGATGGTGCTTTGACAGACTATTTGCGAGCCATTTGGTCAACCACGTCCACTCCATATTTAGAGCAGTTATAAAACGTAACAGTATCTGGCTTCTTTTTATACCATCCTCAATCGTCACATAAGGATGCATAGTGCTCAGAATCAGGACATTCTTGTTGCTCTTACAATGATAAACAGTCAAGTGTGGTATCATCTTTTTTTCAACAATACTGTGCTTTATAACTGTTCTCTTGCCTTTTTGATATAGACTGGTATTTCCCTGCGAGATAGATTTATTGTTCCCACAAGACTCGTAGAATTAGCTTTCAGTGTGTCAGAGAGTGCTAAGGAGGTGAAAAAATTGTCACATGTGACATTTATTCCTTTTTTGAGGTAAGGTTGCATAAATTTTTTTTAGAACAAAGCCACCAAGACGCTCATCACTCCGCCTAGTATCATCCTTTCCTATATAAGGGATAGCATTCACAATATATTTTAAGTCTTTATCTACCGCCATCCAATACTTTTGCCCGTATTTGTCCGGATTTGAGGCCATAAACTGCATGAATCTGCAACGGCACTTTGAAGGAAAAAGCTGTTCATTGATTGTTATATATGGACCCGGTATGTAGCTAGACTGCGCATTCGCAACGAACTCACTCCAGATTTCTGATACCAAAGCAAACTTGTCTTCTCTTAGTCGTTCTGATCTTGTGGATCTATTGTCAAATCTGAGATAACGCATTGTATCTCTGAATCTGTCACAAGCCGTTGTTGATTTCACAAAATTATTTCCCCACTTCACTGACCACTTGTGTCCAGTTCTAAGCTCTTAGCTCCAATAGCATCATGGACGTACATGGATGTACAATTTAGCTATAAAAGCTTCCAGTTCTTTAATTTTTATAGTCCATTCATCTGAGCTCAGTACACGAGGTGCTTCAGTTTCTGTACATTTTAGAATATGTTTCAAAACTTTGTCCATTATCATTAGATGCTGTGCACTCTAACAGGTCTCACTCATGTTTTGTTTTGCATGTGGAGATGGTCCTGTCCTTATCTTTGAAAACATTCTGTTGTCAATATCTTCCAGATGAACAGTCACCTAATACTCCAACTTTCCAGGTTGTTCCATCGGGTGCTACAATATCTCTACCTGAAGGAAACTGAAGTAGTCCAGAACCCTGGGCAGTTTGTTGTCCACACTGACCTTCAGGACATCCACTTCCTTGAGTTGACTTAGTCTCTGTGGCAGCTGTTCCTGTAATAGTAGTTATACATATTAGAACGTGATTTAATATTGAATATATTGTGTAATATTAGAACAAAAAAACACCTTCATAAATGTAACATATAACTTGAAAAATTTCAACAGGAAACAATGTATAAACATAAGTGTTGCAATTCAAATTACTGTCTATGCAACATATACATAAACAAAAATCATTATAAAACACACACATAAAAAAGCATACCTTTCTCATCAGCATACAGTAGAACCTTCTCAGGAGTAAGATATGGAAATTCTTCCTCAGATAGAGACTCCAGTGGTTCACCCTCAGATTCATTATTTAAAATCTCATTTAGAGCATTTATAATGTCCGTTATGTGCATAGAAATATGGCCATAACATATTCATAAGGTCAGACTTGTTTGAACCTGTCTTTCTCATCCCCTGCTGAAAACTGGAACATCAGCCAGAAGTGAAGTAAAAATGAGTTTCGCGATTATTGACCAAACACACTCTAACAATAGGCATGAAACTACATGAAAAATGAGATTGTTATAGCGACTGCGCTGGGCGGGTCAGAACTGACCCATCCACAGTTCTAGGTGAATCTTCATATTTCTCTTTTATGTTATCACCATAAAATGTGAAATGAAGTATAATCACTAATTACATTATTTCATAAAAGTCACAGAAATGTAACACTCTAGGCAATAATACAAAAGAGTGACAAACAAAAAAATTATCAAGTGGGTCACTCGTGGTTCTAGTGTTACGGTATTTCATATGCAAGAGGACGAAATGGTTGGTACTGAAATAAGCTGAAAAATGTAGGATTAATTCTGTCTTGTATTTAAATAATTTTTCTTCATATAATCTCCTGAGACTTAAGTACTTTATTTTATTTTTCCTCTCTTCTAATATCAGTTAAGAAGTGTGTGTGTGCATAAATATTTGTGTTTGCATAAATATTCCTCAAACTACTCTGAAATGTATTTCAGAGGGTATTTTGGAAGGCACCATGTGTTAGGATTTCTCCTCATTGCAATTGCATATGGACTGAGTGAATAACGGATGATTAACTGCCTTTATGTATACAGAAAATAGCCTAATTTGGTCTTCAGAGTTTCTAAGAGAGCTAAATGCATGAGGCTGAAGAATATTTCTAGATTCTTCACTAATACTGGTTCTTGTATTCTTATAAGGTGACTTTTGTGGGATAATTTGTATCTGTTTTCTCAGGATTATTGTTCCCATCAGTCAAGCAAACCTGTAACCATCCGTGACATCCTCCTTTGTATACATTCAGTCAGTTGAACAAATGGTCTGATCCCTCACACTTTTAACAATTATCTAAATTTGGCCACACGGATGAATTGGAGTCATTCATCTGTTATGGACCTTGTAAAACTGTTCCATTTTGAATTCCTGATAATTATTATTGTCTTAGTTTACTGTACAATTATTTTGAATCATTGATAATATAGTAAAAGTATGACATTTTTTTTTCATTTTGTGAAATCCAGAGTTTTACCTTTCTATGCATCAAATCAAGTTACCAATCTTTGCCTGATAATATAGTAAAAGTATGACATTTTTTTTTCATTTTGTGAAATCCAGAGTTTTACCTTTCTATGCATCAAATCAAGTTACCAATCTTTGCCCCACTTTGAATTTTTTTAAATATATGATTCATTATTTCTGCAAATCTTTCCTGACAATAATTCATTATTGGTAAGTATCATTTGTGAAATGTCTGAGGTTGCTATTAGTACTGTTGGTCAGCTCATTAACATAAAATAAGAATGACTAGAATTCCAGCACTGTCCTCTGGTCCAAGTCAGAAGCTATTCTTACTTGGTTTGATGAGTCTCCATCCAAAATTTCATACTTCATTTATCTAGTGCGTCACTTTATCAAATGATTGAATGTTCATACAGTTTTTTCTTTTTTTAAACTCATGGTCCTGAGTTCCACAGACATTATTGTGGAAGCGCCTCCCTTCCAACAGGCAGGTAATAAATTTCTTGGTTTCCCTTGTAGTGCTTGACCCAGGTTTGCTTCAACCAACAGTGCTGACCTATGGAATGCGGTGACACACACTTCCTATTTCCACATCTGTCAAAGGGTGTTAACCATCTCTCCCAACCAGTGTGAATGGTGTTGACAAAATGGAAATGGGGTGAGAGGACAGAGGCAAGTGAAAGAAGAGACTTTGTATACTGTCCAAACACTGTCTTTGGTTGCTCCAGCACTAGTAAAGGATATAGTGTTTGCACATCTGCCTTTGACACTTTATCTCCATGGTAAAACTTCTTCTCCCATAACCCTACCAAATAGTATAGTGAGAGGAGCCCTCCTCTATTCTTATTACAGTGGTTTGCAGAGTATATATGTAGACATATTGCAGTCTTTGTAATAGTGATTTACACTCAAATTTTGTTGATTTACATTTATTTAAGTGATGAACTTTATTTTCTTTCAGGAAAGAAAATCTGATGGTGATAGCGATTCATCAGTCTCTCCTAGAAAGCGAAGACGAAGTGATAATGCAGGTAAGCTGTTTACACGCTACTGCAATGTCTGTGTTATGAGAATTTTGTGAAATGTGATCTACCATACTCAGCAAATGGGAAGTGATTCTCCATTACATAAGTGGCATTTGTCACCCACTTGATAATTCATATTCCTATCCCAGGAAAAAGCAAACAAAAATGTTGTTCATGGTTCATTTTGGGAATTTCTCTTAGAGCTGTCTGCATTCCTGAAATCAGAGGTCATTAGAAGTGAAAATAAATTTCTGTATTTTCTAGAATGTAAAAATTTTCTTCCATGTTTGGCATTTATTCATTACTTCATTCACCTCAAGCCACCTGTGTTAGACTATATATTTGCTGGTGGTTACTTGACACCATGCTGTTTGTTGATCTGCCCATCTAATAACATTATCTACACTCTGCAAACAACTATACAGTTCATAACAGGGGGTACGCCTCACTGCCCGTTATTAGGGTTTCTTCCCCTGTTCCATTCGTGTATGGGGTGCAAGAAGAATGATTGTTTTAATGGCTCCACGCAAGCTGTAATTAATCTAACCACCTCCTCAGAATTCCTGTGGAATTGGTATATATGGGGTTGTAATATGTTCTGAGTGGCATAATTTGAATCCAGTTCCTAATACTTAGTAAGCACGCTTTCTTGGAATAATTCATGTCCATCTTAAAGAGTGTGCTAGCTCATTTTATTAGCAGTTCTGTGATACTCTCCCATGGATCAAACAAACCTGTGACCATTAGTGCCACCCTTCTCTGTACATGTTTAGTATCACCTGTTGGGTCCTATTTGATATGGGTCCCATACACTTCAGCAGTATTTTAGGATGGGTGATTTACAAGCAATCTCCTTTGTAGACTGACTGATTTCCCTAGTATACTACCAATAAATTGAAGTCTACTGCGAGCTTTACCCATGACAGAACTTCAACATATTTATATGATAATATTGTATTGCTAAGTTTTTCATTTTGAGAAGTGCACAGTTTTTAATTTCTCAACATTTAAAACAAGGTGCCATTCTTTGCACCAGTTTTAAATCTCATCAGGCTGTAACTGAACATTGATGTCACTTGTGTCACACTGTACTTCTTTACTCTGAGGTGACGAAAGTTGTGGGGTAGCGATAAGCACATATAAAAATGGCATTAGTATTGCATATGCAAGGCATAAAAGGCCAGTACACTGGTGGAGCTGTCATTTGTACGAAGGTCATTCACGTTAAACAGTATCAAGCATGATTCTGGCAACATGATGGGAATTAAGACTTTGAACACGGGAGGGTAGTTAGAATTAGATGTATGGAGCACCCATTTCTGAAATTGTTAAGGAATTAAATAGCCGGCAAACTTGCACCAGGGAAGAACAGCATCTTTTATTTGTTTTTTTGTGAAGATGTGAAACCTATTGAAATTCATCAATGAATGAAGGTCCAGTAAGGGGCTGCATGTTTGTCACAGCAGCAAGTCTTCGAATGTAGTAGGAAGTTCACAAATGGTGTGACTTCAGTGGAAGATGCTCCTCGTCTAGGTCAGGCAGGTACAACGATTTGTGACTCCGCCGAACATTGCAGCAGTTGAAGCCATAGTGAAGTGACACTAAATGACAATGCAGCATGTTTACAGATTAATGGGTCAGTACACCACATTATGCATGATGTTCTCCAGTTTCACAAAGTGTCTGCAAGATGGGTCCCACGGCAGCTGACTCCTGAAATGAGGGAATGACATGTTGATGCTTGTGAAGATCTTCTTGAGCCCTTTGAACGAGAAGGTGATGGCTTCCTTGCAAGAATCATTACTGGGGACAAAACCTGGGTTCACTTCCACCAATGGGAAACGAAGAAAGCCAGCAAGGAATGGTGCCATTCCTCATCACCAAGTGATTTCCATATGTTCAGACTACTGAAAGGCGCGATGGGAGGAAAGAAGTTCTGTTCTGATGAAGTGATGCACCATGCAGTGCATGAATGGGTTGCGTGGACTACCAAAGAATTTTTTTCTAAAGGAATTTATACACTTTGTAAGTGCTGGAGGACTTGCGTTGAGTGTGGGTGAGATTATATTGAAAAGTGATACAGCTTTGTACCATTTCTGCACAGTAAAAAATATAAAAAAAATATTTAAGGTTTTCATTTGACTCACCCTCATACTTACTTTACTCATCTTTTCAGTGGTAAGCAGAGAGTGATTCTTTCCAGATGAAAGGCAAGGCCTTTCATAAAAATCAGTCATGTTGTATACCAGCTGTGCTGTAATTTCCATGTCACGTTTAACCTGAACGTGATCACCAAACAGCTGTTCAGAGACCATCTCAAATTGCCGCAAAGAGCAAAATTGACTACTCAGTTGCAGAATATGCTGCCAAGAAAGTGATACTCAGCTGTTACCTCACTTCATAATCCATGGCATCAGAGTTCCCAAGCATTCTCGCCTCATCATTTCCCTCAGCTCCTATATCAGATTCCCTGACATAAGTAGAGGGTTTTGCCTTGTCATTGCTTTCAGTCTCAGAATCCTCCATGTGTCAGTCTTCACTAGCTCCTGTCCCAGACACATGTCCACCTCTGCCCATGTCCTGTGCCTTGTCTTTCTCTCTCTTCACTTTCAATTCCTCTCCAACGCAATACTTTTCTGTCCCGCACTTACTCCCATCACACTAAATTGCACACTACATGCAACTTCTTCTTTTCTGCCAATGGCTGGGCCATGTACAGGCTGTTACATTTGAATTCAGACTGCAGGAAGCATTGTTCTTTCTGTGGGAGTTCATTTTTATGTTGCCTAATGTGGACATGCATTAATATCTCCCACAAATGCACAACTGTGATAAGAAAGGACTTCCAGTCTCTTTAAGAGTCACAGTTGCTATAATTAAAAAACTGCCTGATTCTAAGACTTATCTTGGAATCCATTCAAAGTAAAATTCTCAAACACAGTTCAAAATGAAGGTAATGCCATATACTTTTTTGTGGTAGTTTTGTGCTATTTTAAGGACTTACATATATCATAATTTTCATCATGATTAACATTTTTTCCAAAAACACAATTTTAAATGGAATAAAAAGTGTTTTATATAATTCAGCATTGATTTAAAAACAATGTTAGTAAACTTTCTATGGTACCTTCAATGAAGGGTTATAGACAAAATAAAAAGGAATCGAAATAGTGGCAAATGCTGCTGAGTGCACTATGGTGTATTACACAACCTCCATGAATCATGATGACACCATCATTGATAGACTGCTGTTCGTTTCACTGTGGGAGGATGCTGAGAAGTGGCACCTGAAGAAACGACCTTCTTTTTGTTCCCATGATCAATGACCAGATGGCATGAGAAGGAAAGAGGCTTTCCTTCTCATTCTGTCTGGTAAGCCTCCCATTATCTGGGGTTCAGGCTGACTTTTCTGAACTCTGCGTCTTTTCCTAAATCTCTCTCTAGTCCTTATCCTTCACAACACATCCTTCCCCTTGAACACTTCTGCCAGGAGGAGGAGCCACTGGCTCCAAAAACTAGCAAAAATAATACCTTTATTGAAACTTCCTGACAGATTAAAACTGTGCGCTGGATCAAGACTCGAACTCGGGACCTTTGCCTTTCACTGAAAAGTGCTCTACCATCTGAGCTATGCAAGCATGACTGACACCCCGTTCTCACAGCTTTACTTCCGCCAGTATCTCGTCTCCAGTAAAGCTGTGAGGATGGCCTGGATTCCTGCCCTCCTCCCTCCCCTTTCCCCTACACGTTGTCTGGTTCTTTGTGCCATTTTGTTTCACCTTTCCACATGTCTTCTTCCACTGGTGTTGTCACAGTCATACTGTGGTGTGGGGACAGGGATGGGTTGGCAGCAGGGCTGGGGCATCATGATGTCTAGCACCTTAGAGATTCCACCTGCTGTCACCTTCTACAACATCCCTCATGTTCTTCAATTTCCCTACCATCTCATCATTTGTTTCATCTCTTTCTTTGCGTGTTTTCCTTTAGCATTTATTGCCCTGTGTCATTTGTGTTGTTTTTGTAACCCAAACAGACCTTCCCTGAGGTTGGATTCAAACAGCTTTTCCATTCTTCTGCTAAGAATTAGTGTTAGTATTTTGCAGCCATGAAATACTCTCACTTGTCAGTACCTGCTTTCTTTGAAAATGGAATCATTACACTCTTCTTGTAGTCTCAGGGTATTTCACCTGTCTCGTACACCTTGCTCATCAGATGGAATAGTTCTGTTTTGTCAAGGCTGCTCTCCCAAGGCTATCAGTAATTCTGATTGGATGTTGTGTACTCCAGGGACCTTGGTTTGACCCGGGTCCTTCATTGCTCTGTCAAATTCCTCCTGCTGTATCATATCTCCCATACCATCTTCTGTCTACTGTTTCCATAAAGTTGCTTACAGCTTCACCTCCTATGTATAGACCCTCTATTATACTCCTTGCAGTATTACCTTCTTTATTTAGTAGTTTCTGTCTATCTCAGTTCTTGATATTCATACAGCTGCTAATGTTACCTCCAAAGACCTCTTAAATTTTCCTGTTGGCAGTGCTTATCTCTCACCTTGTGGTATATGCTTCTAAATCCTTAAATTTGAACTCTAGCCTTTCCTGCTTAGCAATTTTATACTGCCTGTCACTCCTTTGTAGATGTCTGTGTTCACTTTTATATGCTTCATTTGCTGCATTTTTATATTTCCTTTCTTTTATCAATTAAATTCTGTTCTCTTCTGTTGTCCAAAGATTTCTACTAAGCCTTGTCTTGTTACATAACTGATCTTCTGCTGCCTTCACCATTTCATATCCCATATTCATTTGTTCTGCTGCTGCAGGGATGGGCAATAACTTTGGCTTGGAGCCATTCTTATGTAGGCAGAGGTTAGCAGAAGGTCACACCTTTTAAAATGATGGCATGCAGTAGCCCACTTTGCAGTTCAGAAAAGTTATAAATTGTTGCAAAAAATTCTGCCTTGGGAGGCCAGACAAAAACTACTAGTGGGCCACTGTTTGTCCACACCTGTTCTGTGTTCCTCTCCCCTGTCTTATTGTGTTCCTTTCCTCTGTCCTAGTCAGTAATTACCTAATGCTCCGTCCATAACTTACAATGACCTCTGGCTCTTTCAGCTTATTCACATACCATCTCCATAATTTCCTACTTTTTTGCCATTTCTTCAGTTACAATCTGCGGTATATAATCAGTATATTCTGGTCAATCTGCATGTGCACCTTGATATATCTTAAAATCTGGACCATAATTCACTCTCTCTCTCAAAATTATGTAATCAATCTGAAACCTGCTGGTGTCTGCAACTCTTCAGTGTCTGTAACCTTCTTTCATGATTCTTAAACCAAGTTTTAGTGATGATTAAATTGTGGTCTGTGCAACAATCTACCAGGCAGCTTCCTCTTTCATTTCTTTCCCTAGTTCACATTTTCCTTCTATTTTTCCTACTGTTGTATTCCCATCCACCATCACAATTAAATTTCTGTATCACTTAACTGTCCAAATAAGTTCGTTTGTTTCACCACACATTTCTTCAATTGCTCCATCTGCAGAGCTAGTGGGATTGTAAGCTTCGGATACAGCAATGGGTTTTGGCTTCATGTATCTTGTCTACAGTAATCTGTTAACAATGTTGTTCATAGTGGCTTGCTTGAATTGTTGTTTGTTGTTTTCTTATTCATTATTACATCTACTCCTACATTACTTTATTTGATTTATATTTCCAGCCCTGTATTCATCTGGCTAGAAGTCCTGTTCCTCTCGCCACTGAACTTCAATAATTCCCATTATATTCTAATTTTAAGCTATACATTTATTTCCTTAAATTTTCAGGCATCCCTCCCAGCTTAGGGACACAATTTACCATCCTCCAACATGTAGAATATCAGTTGTGTTTCTCCTGACAACATTCTCCAGAGCAGTCCCTACTTAGAAATCCACATGGGGATCATTTACATGTGTGGGATGTTTTACTCAAGAAGATGCCATCGTTTAACTGTAGAGTAAAGTTGCATGGCCTAAGGACAAATTACGGCTGTAGTTTCCTTTTGCATGACGCTGTTCACTGTACCAGCACTGCAAGGCCATGTAAGTTGGTGTCACAAGGCCAGAACAGTCACTTGCCCAGACTGTTGCACCTTCAAATACCAAAAAGGGTGCTGCACTCCCCTTCAGCAACCACACTTTCGTCTAATCTCTGAGCAAATACTCCTTCGTGGTTGCATCTATGGTACGGCTGCCTGATACCACTGAGGCATGCAAAATCCCAAAGAAAATGTACTTGGCGACTCTTAGAATGGATGATGTTTGTTTTGTCACACACACACACACACACACACACACACACACACACACACACTTATGTTCATTCAGGTGGACACAAGAAAGTCTTTTCATTGTGCCTGTCTGCAGCTCAACAAGTCATCTTTATGGTGGATAGCAATCCATCTTCTTCAGAATATTGTTAATATTCCAACTTGGGTTTTCTGCTGTTCAATTAGTGCCATTTTATTCCATGATGAGACATACTTAGTTTGTCTTTCATTTGTCATGTATTTTTGCCTAAATTTTGACAGTATCTCAAAATTGATCAGTTTTTTTCCCCGATGATCAGGAGCCCAACAACCAGCCAGAGAGGAGACTGGTGGTGAGAGAGGAGAGGAAGAAGAAAAAGAAGAATTAGGAGAAAAAGAAGCAGTAATGGTGAGTTTTGTCAATAGCATATGGTTACCCCCACAATCATTCCTGTTTTCCTTTCAGGGCACTCAGTTTTCATGTGCATGGAGCTCCAAGCGATGACAATAGACCTTCATTTTGTGTGCTGATATCCATTTCACTAACTATTTTTTTCATCTGAGACTAAATGTCCCCCTGCAGAAGTGCATTACTTCTGGTAAGTCACAACTTATGTCATCAATTAATTTCCTTTCTACATTCACCACCCACCTTCTGAACTAATAGTGGTGTTCAATATGTGTTTTTGTACACTGGTAACTACAAACTACAGTCCCTGCCAAATGTATGCAGCACATTTACTGTGGAGCCAATGGAACCAATGACAATTAGAAGTTCCTGTCTTGGTGTGGCTCATTGACTACCTCCAAGTTATTTGCCAGCACTACCCCATTTTGACGTTTGCCTGCTTTATTTCTTCTTTGATAGTTCTTGGAGTCAAAGTATTGTGTTGTTACACTGGCTGAGAAATTGGGGATGGAAGTTCAACACTGAGTACTGTAAATGACGTAGCCTACAGTTGCCTTTCACAGTGCACTGTTCACAACCCCCTAATATTACACAGTTCATATGTCCAGTTTGCTATTGGTTAACTTTTGATAAGCTTCATTAATAGTTTGCAGGCAGACATCAGCATACTGCTACAATAGTTCACCACTGAACATCTATGAGCAGTAAAAACCCAACCACACAGTTCATGCAGAATAATATGGTATGTGTGACACTATTGAACAGACACTGTCATTATTTTAACACATGCCTATTTGTGTTGCACTAATTTCATGGTTAAGATAATGCATTGTTGTTGATCTAACCAATATAAGTGTCTCGTTTAAAAATCGGCCATGGTCTGATTGTCTCGGGACTAAAAATTGGGTCTTTATATATCCTCACAATAATAGATACTATAAGTATACTTAGTTTGATGTTTGTTACAGAAATGACAATTAAAACCTAACTCATTCAATTAACTGAGTCTATTCAAAAATTCCACCTTTTTAAACAATTTCTTCTACCAGAAAGGTCAGGCCAAATTATTTTTATATAATGAAATTAACAGAAATAATTATAGAAACAATACTTTTGGCAAACCTGGTAATTGCTTGGGAAACAATTAAGGGCTGGCTTTGCTAATATGTTATCGAATGATGACTGAGACACATCAGTATACCAGGAATGAGTTCACTGACCAACTTACTGAGGAAATGGGTAAGAGTGAATTAATAGATGTCAGAATAGTTGGTACTGACATAAGAAACAAGGAAGCTTGTAATTCTGAAGGCTTGGGATAGGGATTGCTAAACTTCTACTGCCCCTTATAGTTTGAGAATGGATGCAAAAACCACTACCAACCTTTGTGGAAAATATGTTATCACTTTATGCAGATTGGAATGTCCACACTGGGTTTGCTCTTGATTTTATCTTACAGTGAGAGAACACTCCTCACCCTGGCTCATACATTGACAAGTTATTCTATTGTGTCTGACCCGAGGAGAGAGACCACAATAGGTCCTTGTGGGTTCTCTGTCTGGAACTTCCCTACACAGCAGACACTCACAAACAGTATCCCAGTTTCATAAAAAATTAACTTTTGTTTAAGGAAAAATAAATCAAGAGAGCATGTTAAATATCAGGATATTTGTACCTACCTGATATTAGTCAATTAATGAATTACAGTAATTTTATTGTGCATGTTGTTACCTGAAACAAATCTGAACAAGTCTCATGTAGGGATTTTGTACTGTTTGATGTTCAATGGTAGATTTGACCACTGTTTTCTTCCAAGATCTCAATTCCAGCTGTACTCAGGCAGAGTGTCAGTCAACCTGTTGCCCACTCTCTATGGACCAAGATTTCTCAGTCAGCATGTGAGCCCCATAGCCTTTGATTTGGGCACCACCTGAAACAGTATCCTCAACAACAGAGTTCTTCAAATAATCATTATTTCTTCTGTTGTAAGAAGAAAGTAACCCTGGCAAAGTTTTCCAGTTTTGTGGTAATTCTTCATGTCTATTCTTCATTAATATAGAATGCCAAAGGAAAATGTTGCACCTCAGAAGAATGTTGTTATTGCCAAGTTACTACTGTTTGTAATATTCCACAGATGCTGCAAATGCTCAGTTGTTTTAAATTGCATTTTCACTGTATTTACTTTTACTTCCATCAATGAAATCTGTGTATACACACTCAGCAATACTTCCATGAATGGCACTATCTACTAAAAGAAGTCCTTTTGTCAATATTTATCACATTAGAAACTTTTATCTCAGATGGACATTATCTTTTACACTAGAAAATACTGGAAAATTGCTTTTTAACAAATTAACCATGTACTGGTAACTAATTTTTCACTCAACTGCAGTTATCATTGTCCAGTCCCCAAAACTGTTTCAGCTTAACTTCAGTTATTCTTTCATATTAAATGTTTTTTGAACACCAAAATTCTGATACTAATACTGCTGATTTTGAGGTGACAGGGAAATGTACAGTAAGAGAGAAAAAATGCAACAGTAATGGCAGGTTGCCCAGTTATGTTCAGAGATTTCTTTTAAATCACTGATTTTGTTTGTTTGTGACACATGAAGCAGTGTGTAAAACAGTCAAGAAGGCCAGTGGAGAAATAGCAGGTAAGCAGCTGTTAGTATATCACTTGGCAGTGAATTGACATTGCTTATTTCCCTTATGATGGTTGTAGAGGTATTACAGGCAAAGTTTAAACAGATTGCTAGTTGTGCTCTGGAGAAATAGGTGCCTATTAAGTGAATTAAGGTTGGGAATGACCTACTGGGCTTTAATAACGAAATCAGGAAAATACTGAAGCAAAGATTAGTCGAAAGATTCATGTGTCTATGAAAAGATGTGTGTGTGAAGTGTGCAACTACTACCACAGTCACATTGTAGCAAAAAAGATGTCAGGGGATCTAAGAAAATACTGGTTCTATGTAAAATCAGTGTCTAGGGTTAAAGCTTCTTTGCAGTCATTCATTGACCAGTTCGGTGTGGCAGTGTAAGATAGCAAAATAAAAGCTGAAATTTTGAATTTTGTGTTGAAGAAAGCATTCATGCAGTAGAATTGTACAAACACACCATTGCTTGATCATCACACAATGTCCCATATGGATAACATAGTAGTAAGCATCCCAAGTGTAGATAAACAACTGAAAGGGTTGAAAACAAAGAAGTCATCAGGTCGAGGTTGAATCCCAATTTGGTTTTACAAAGAGTATATTATGGAATTGGCACTTCGCTTAGCTTAGCTATGATTTGTCATGAATTTTTCGCTTAGTTCAAAGTCCCAAGTGACTGGCAAACAGCACAGGTGACTCTTTTATATATACGGGGTGAAAGAATGGATCCATGAAATTACAGACTAATATCCTTATCAGTTTGATGCAGAATCCATGAACACATTCTCAATTCAAATATCATGAACTTTCTTGAGATTGAGAAGCTTATGTCCACAAATCAGCATGATATTTAGAAAGCATTGCTCGTTTTAAATGTCACAGTATATTGTGTGAGAAAAGGGAACATGAACTATGGATGATGAAGGCCAGAAAACAGTTGACAAATTAATATTGTTCTTCTTAAAAATGTATGCTTTTAATTTCAACTCTCATTATTTACAGATGTAGCTCATGGAAGATACTTAATATAACAACGAACACAATTCATTTGTAAAGTTTGACACAAAAATGCTTTGTGTGTTAACAGTGGAAACATTTTGACTCTGTAATTCAGTGTTGTAACATTATGACTGATCTGGATATCCACTCAAAATTCACACTGTGGCACTGCACTACTGACAATGCCAGTGTCATCAAACTTTTTATCTTCAAAGAATTAATATCATCTTCAATGATACTAAGCTCAAGTACCACTGATCCAGTCATAAGTGTTTCCTCCCTCACTGCACAAATTTATCTCTGATGATGCTTGAAAGTCAAAATGTGTAACATCACAACTGTTGGATGATGTGGTTGTTTGTTGTTGTGGTCTTCAGTCATGAGACTGGTTTGATGCAGCTCTCCACGCTACTCTGTCCTGTGCAAGCTGCTTCATCTCCCAGTACGTACTCCAGCAGCTTACATCCTTCTGAATCTGCTTAGTGTATTCATCTCTTGGTCTCCCTCTACGATTTTTACCCTCCATGCTGCCCTCCAATACTAAATTTGTGATGCCTTGATGCCTCAGAACATGTCCTACCAACTGATCCCTTCTTCTAGTAAAGTTGTGCCACAAGCTCCTCTTCTCCCCAATTCTATTCAATACCTCCTCATTAGTTACGTGATCTACCCACCTTATCTTCAGCATTCTTCTGTAGCACCACATTTCGAAAGCTTCTATTCTCTTCTTGTCCAAACTATTTACCATCCATGTTTCACTTCCATACATGGCTACATTCCACATAAATACTTTCACAAATGACTTCCTGACACTTAAATCTATACTCAATGTTAACAAATTTCTCTTTTTCAGAAACACTTTCCTTGCCATTGCCAGTCTACATTTTATATCCTCTCTACTTTGACCATCATCAGTTATTTTGCTCCCCAAATAGCAAAACTCCTTTACTACTTTAAGTGTCTCATTTCCTAATCTAATTCCCTCAGCATCACCCGATTTAATTCGACTACATTCCATTATCCTTGTTTTGCTTTTGTTGATGTTCATCTTATACCCTCCTTTCATGACACTGTCCATTCTGTTCAACTGCTCTTCCAAGTCCTTGGCTGTCTCTGACAGAATTACAATGTCATCATTGAACCTCATAGTTTTTATTTCTTCTCCACAGATTTTAATACCTACCCTTTTCTTTAGTTTTCTTTAGTTTCCTTTACTGCTTGATCAATATATATAGATTAAATAACATTGAGGAGAGGCTACAACCCTGTCTCACTCCCTTCCCAACCACTGCTCCCCTTACGTGCCTCTCAACTCTCATAACTGCCACGTGGTTTCTGTACAAATTGTAAATAGCCTTTTGCTCCCTGTACTTTACCCCTGCCACATTTAGAATCTAATAACAGATATTTAATAACAATATTGTCACCAATAGAGAGGGGCTAAGTAATATTCTTAATGACTGCTTCATACACATTGCAGAATCTGACTTCTGTACTACAGATAAAGTAAATGTTGGAAATCACACCAAGGCGAGGCCCACGAGAAAGAGGCCATGGCACGTACATCCCGAAGGTAGGCCGAGCTCGCTCAACTTGGCACACAAACTGCATTTATATACCTATTAACTAGTAACTAGACGTGTATGTATAAACATGAATTGCATCTTCTACTGGAAGTAACTACTATGAAGTCTTACTGTTACTAGTCCTACAATGATAGTAAGTCCACAAGGTTACTGATAATTTGTTATGGCTGTAATGTGATATAATAAAATTAAAATCATGCCTAAATTATTATCTGTTGCATAAGGCTCTACATCTTGTATGAAATGAGGACTGTTAATCTGATGAGACTAAATGCTATAAACAAACCGTTTTGCTGTTTATGATGAGAATTGATATTCAATTTCACTGTATGACGAGTAATAAGTGAGACCTCACAATAGCAGATTCCAGTAGAAAATGCAATTCTCGTTAGTACACATACACCCAGTTGAGAGCTAACATGTCTAAAAATACAGTTTGTCTGCTGAGTTGAGTGAGTGAGGGCACTCAGGCCTACATTAGTGATTTCTGTGCCGCGGCCTGTCTTTCTCATGGGCCTCGACTGAGGTCAACTCAAAGTTAGTTCTCTTTGCTGATGATACAAGTATAGTAATCACACCTGACAAACAAGAATTAACTGATGAAATTGTCAATAATGTCTGTCAGAAAATTACTAAGTGTTTCCTTGTAAACGGACTCTCACTGAATTTTGATAAGACACAGTACATACAGTTCCGTACAGTAAATGGTATGATGCCATTAATAAATATAGACCATAATCAGAAGCATATAGGTAAGGTAGACTATTCAAAATTTTTAGGTGTGTCCATTGATGAGAGATTTAATTGGAAGAAACACATTGATGATCTGCTGAAACGTTTGAGTTCAGCTACTTGTGCAATAAGGGTCATTTCAAATTTTGGTGATAAACATCTTAGTAAATTAGCTTACTACACCTATTTTCACTTATTGCTTGAATATGGCATCATATTTTGGGGTAATTCATCACTGAGGAATGAAGTATTTATTGCACCAAAGCTTGTAATCAGAATAATAGCTGGAGTCCACCCAAGATCATCCTGCAGACATTTATTTAAGGATCTAGGGATATTCACAGTAGCTTCTCAGTATATATAATCTTATGAAATTTGTTATTAACAACCAAACACAGTTCAAAAGTAATAGCAGTGTGCATAACTACAATACTAGGAGAAAGGATGATCTTCACTATTGAAGATTAAATCTAACTTCGGCACAGAAAGGGGTGAATTATACTGCCACTAAAGTCTTTGGTCACTTACCAAATAGTATCAAAAGTCTGACAGATAACCAACAAGTATTTAAGAAGTAATTAAAAGAATTTCTGAAACACAACTCCTTCTACTTCATAGAGGAATTTTTAGATATAAATTAAGAAAAAAGAAAAAAAAAAAACAAATAAAAAAATTATAAAAAAATAAAAAAAATAAAAAAAATATATAAGTTGTTATATTAACTTAATTATTTCATGTATTGGAAAATCATTACGAAATATTGTATTCATGATTCATGGAACTAGTATTAATCTAATCTAAACCTGATCAACTCCCTGAACTTTAATTCAAGCACACTTTGCAGCTCATCAGAGAATGTAAAAACATGAAATCTGCTGGCTGGGATGAAATTTCTCCATTTTTACTTATGCAGTGCCAATATAATCTAGCATATCATTTGATGGCTCTAGTTGTGAGGAGTGGTCTGTGATAGACTAAAATCACCCATCATTAAACCTCCCCACAGAAAAGGTGATAAACAGTTAGTAGAAAATTAGACCACTCACTTCAACTTCTGTTTTTAGTAAGTCAATCAACAAAATCATTCTGAAATGTGTTAGAGTAGTATAATATGCACAAACATCTGAGAGATTTTCAGCAGGACTTTGCAAGTGGTCGTAGGACCATGACAGCAGCACTACAATTTATGCTGAAATTTCTTGAGAAAATCAATGAAGGCATGCAAGGAGCTTGGGTTTTCCTAGATCTATCACAGACTTTTGATAGGGTTGATAAAGAGGTACTCTGGTCAAAACTGGCCAGAGATGGCATCAGTGGAAAACTTTTGCACCTTAATACATCATATTAGAAAACAGAAGACTGTGTACCAAAATCCCACACAATAATGGAGAAACATTAAAAAGCTACACATCAAGGGCCAGGAATATTAAATTCTGTGATCATGAGGGATTGATAATTGATGTCCTCCTTTGTGTAAGATATGCCAGTGAGTTCCCAAATAAATTCAAAACTAGTATCTTCATTACAATGTATGCAGATGACGGTTCAGAATTTATTGAGGAAATTGTGTGTTTAATCTTGTCATGAAGGTAAAAAATTTTATAGATATGGCAAAGTCACAGTTAGGAAATAAAATTATAAGTCAATTTACAAAAAAGAAGTATAATTTCCTTCAATGTTGGGTACTTGCAAAATTGTACCAATTGTCAAGATATAATGTGTTAGGGAAAATCTGCAGTGAGTGTAAGTTTGTAGGTATATGTGTAGACAGAAAACGGTTATGGACACAAGAAGTTGGCAATGTGTGTTTGTTAGACTAATATCCAGCTTACATGTTTCAAGAAGAATAACTCCATATGTCAACACCCAACAATGAGGGTAGGCCTAATGCATTTCAGTTTAATGCAGCGCTTTCTTCCAAATGCTTCAGTATTATTGGTTGGGGCTTCAATACCTCATTTGGGCAGAGTTTTTAAGCTGCACAAATGAGCTTTGAGAATATTAGGTAAGAAAGATGAAAGAACATCTTTCAGGGAATTAATAGATTTTAAAATAATGACTGTCTGTTCTATGTTTGTATTTGAAGCAATAGTACTGGCTGTAGAAGACAAGAAATATACATGTCATAAAACAGAAAGTCATGAACAAAACTCTGTACGAGTAGAATATTACCATGTGGCAGACAAAGGCTGAAAAAGAATTGCAAATGGTCCATACACTAAAGGAGCAAAATATTTCAATGCCTGTATTTACTCGAATCTAAGCCGCACTCGAATCTAAGCCGCACCTGAAAAATGAGACTCGAAATCAAGGACAAAAAAATTCCCGAATCTAGGCCGCACCTGTAATTTGGGACTCAAAATTCAAGGGGAGAGAAAAGTTTTAGGCCAAGCAGTTAAGCTTTACCAGGTAGCCATTGCTATGCGTCAGGCGTTCCGTCCGTATTTATACGAGTACCCTTCCTTTTTCACGTGCTCCGTCTGGTTTGAATCGATTGCTTATTTTGCTTTGATCTGATAAGTTCTGATTTCTTTGTTATAGGTGTTCACGTCACTCTAAGCAGAAAATGCATTACTGTACTGTGTCATGCATTGTTTGTCGCATTCTGATAGTGCGTGTTTACGGCCTGTCGCCGCTCGCGCCACGGCTTGCTTTTGTGCGCGCTACCGCCGCTTTTTTAAAAAGAGGAATCGTCTCATTAGCAAAACAATGGCAAGAGACTGCTATTTGTTGTTACATACAGTGCTGCTTTCTTTGATAATGATCAACAAGAACCAAATAATAGACTTTGTATGATAGAACATGTTCTGTACGAGAGTTAGGCGAAAATTTTTCTCCGTTTGAAAATCTTTGCGGCCGCTTCTTTAGTACATCAAATTATGCACAGAAATTAGTCATCTTAGAGTTAAAAATCTAGTCAGTAGGCGTGCTTCATTTCTGATTGTATCACTATTAGGCATAAGAATAATACGAATATAAACATGACACGATGGTATATTCTTCCGCGTTTGCTGTTGTCTCACTCTAGTTTCGTAGTTTATTAGGCAGACAGGATTTAAATGAGATAGCAGCAAACGTGAAAGAATACATGGCAAAATGTTTATATTCATATTATTCTTATGGTGAAGAGAATACTGCATGTGATTCACATTTCATCAGGTTCCTATTAGCAACCATCTCTTCTCACAGGTAGGAAAAAACTCAGAACGTAGAGTTGGCCATGTTGACAAACATCCTAAACAGCCTTGCTACATTCGAAGATGAACAATACGGAATTTCTATTTACTTTGTTGGATAATGTATGAAAATGCAGTGGTCGAAACTCGGGGCGGAGAAAAGCAGCTCGTCTTCCACCTTTTTTTTTTTTTTTTTTTTTTTTTTTTACTGACACAGAGGTTTTGGCGCCAGTATTTATCTTTGTGTCTACAAAGCATGCCTGTGTAGCACTACATATATTAGACAGCAGAAGTTAGTTGTAGTGGCACCTACCAACATTTTTCAGAACTTCCGCTTGCTTTGCACTCGATTCTAAGCTGCAGGCGGTTTTTTGGATTACAAAAACCGGAAAAAAAGTGCGGCTTAGATTCAAGTAAATACGGTAACTACTCAAAAATTCTAAATGCATTGAAAATCATAGCTCACTGAGCAATGCTACTAGAGCCTACCTTAGACACAAAAATTTAATATATTATTATGTAAAATAATTTAGTGTATACTTCAGTACCTTTTATAACATAGATTGTATACTGCTGTGTTTGTTGTACTACCAAATGCAATGCATGTGATCAGATGTTTCACACAAATAAATTGCAAATTTTCCAGCAATGGAACATCAGCTGTTTTAAAATGTACTACATTTTTTCCCAGGCATATCAGTTTTATCTTAAACATCCACTGGTGCGTCATCAAAGTTTTCAAAACCTTATCTCTTATCTTGCTACTGTGTCATCACTGAAATTATTTTCTACTGAGACATGATGATGAACTGATATACCTCATCTTACTTCATTTGAGAAAGTCAGAAGGATATTTGATGTCCCTTGCCCAACACTAACTCTGCCATCCATAAATGATACTTTTATCTTTAGTTTCACTTACTGTGATACACAGCAGTTCCCACATTATATACATTATGAATCACTTTGTCCCAAGAGGATTTAAACTTCTCCAAAGTTACAGTTTTCATTGTTTTGACATTATCTGTGGTATGTAATTCTTCACTGTGTCCACATAATATTTGACTTTGTATGAAGATTGAACTTCAGATGTTTCAGTATGGTGAATGATTTTGTGTTTTAGTAATTTCTCCAAATTGCACGCAGAAACTCAATACCCTCAGATTTTTTAGCAGCACTACCTGGAGCCCCAACAGCACAGCTCTCCTACAATTTTGCAGAGCTTTGGTTTTATCCCACCTGTTCTATGGATGTTGCTTGTGAGTCAATACCACATCAATACTGAGTTTGTTAGACCCTACCCACTTCAATGGTGTGCAGTTGGCAGCTGGTGCTTTCTGTGAAGAGTCCCACACGCAAAATACTGCTGGAAATTGGTATCCCACAATTGAGGGTCAAGTGCCAGCAACTCTTGGTGAAGAATTCAATCTAAATTTGCCTCATGCCTAAACATCTATGTTAGTCAACTCTGTTTCACAACTACCTGTTCATACTCATTCTGAATCCTCCAAAAATGGTTAGACTAGTTTAGATACGATTGAAAACAGTATGCGCGGACCGGGCCCCACTTGTCTGTGTACGTAATTCCTTCTCAGCATCTCCTGCGATATGCCTCCAGCCTTATGATTCAAGTGGATCTCTTTTTGTGGCCATAAGAAAAATGCAGATGCACCACCCTCAGGTAACTGGTGTTCAGTTCCTCACAACTATCCTAATTCGACGAGCATGTACATGGACAGACTGAAAGATAATGGCAGGTTTGGTTGTGCTTTTTCATATGCAAAATGTATTTTCTGCTTCACGCATACAGTGTACACACTGGAGAGTTGGTCATGGCCAGGCTCTGCAGTTTATTGAAAAAATCACCACAAAGGACAACTGGTTTGTAGGAACTACGTGAACTGCTTACAAAGGACATATCACCCTGTGTACATTTCAGAAGTGAACATCCAAGGCTTAGTAGATGACCTACACAGCTACAGAGTACTAACATTCATCTGGACACAGGGCAATGTGGTTTTTCTGTGAAATGAACTGACAAATCGGCTAAAGAGGCAACCGCAAGAGGCAAGCTTGAATATGTGTACTGGAGAGAGAGAGACCTAAGATCTCAGCTGCAACATAACATTTTGAAAGCCTAGGATATGAATGGCAGACTACAACAACCCTCAGCAAGCTGAGAATAACTGAAGGGACCGCTGTGGTAGGGGATATGTCACTCCTGGCCACTCAGAAAGGTGCAATTTTACTGTTGACTGCATAGTGACCTCTACACAGTTTCCCACAGGTTCCTTATTAATAGAGGACACCCCTTGATGCAGCTGTGCTGATCATCTTATGCCAACTCATATTTCTGTAGAATCTGCCCTGCGAGTTGATGTGAGATGAGCCATCAACTTGTCTACCACACTACCCGAAATATGTGGGATGATGAGATAGTAGCTAAGCCAGCCATACATTTCCTGAAGGAAGGTGGATTTTACAGTACACACTTTACATATGATGCATATTGTAGACGCATTTCAAATTTTCATTATTTAATTATTTCCTTGTTGTGGGTGCCAGTGTACCCCCTAGTTCTCTGGTTGCCTCAGTCCAGTTATGCCCTGCTCACCATAGTGATTTGCCTGGACAAAATGTGAAGAAGCCTTAAAATTGTACAGAGAAACTGCTCTAACAGCTTCCGTATTACGTGCTTAAATGTGCCAACAATGGAGAATTCATCCATTGAAGGTAGCTCTGTTGAGCTTCACTCTTACACATTAACTTTGAGCCCTCAGTTTTGATGTCATGTTTCCCTTTCTATATTCTGCAAACCACTATGAGGTGCACGGCAGAGGGTACACCCCATTTTACCCATTATTAAGGTATCTTCCTGTTCCATCCATGTATCGAATGTGAGAAGAAAGATTGTGGGAATGCCTCTGAGCATGTGATAATTGTCATCTTATCCTCACAACCCCTGTTTGAACAGTACATAGATGTTAGTAGTATATTCGTAGAGTAACCATTTAAAGCTGGTTCTCGCAACTTTGTTAATAGTCTATCTCAGGGTAGTTTGTCTGCTTTAAAAGTTTGCCATTTCAGTTCCTTCAGTATCTCTGACACTCCCTCATGAATTAAACAAACCTGTGACCATTTGTGCTGCCGTTCTCTGTATACTTTCAATATCCCCTGTTAGTCCCATCTGGTATAAGTCACACACACCTGAACAGTATTCTTGAATTGATTGCACGAGTGATTTGTAAGCAGTATGTTTTGTAGAGTGATTGCACGTCTCCAGTATTCTTCCATTAAACTGAAGTCTACCACCTACTTCACCCTCTGATCATTCCATTTCATACCCCAACAAAGTGTTACATGCAGGTATTTGTATAAGTTGGTTGATTCTAGTTGTGACTCATTGATATTGTCATCCAAGAATACCATGTTTTCTCGTTTTGTAAAGTGCAAAATTGTACATTTGTGAACATTTAGAGCAATTTGTCAATCTCTGCACCATGTTGAAAACTTGTCAGGATCTGACTGAAAATTTCTGCTGCTTCTCTCAGATAGTGCTTCATTATAGATAACTGCATCTTATGGATAAAGCTGGGTTTTACTATTAATGTTGCCTGTGAGGTCATTAATATACAGCAAGAACAGCCAGGGTCCCAACACACTACCCTGGGGCACACCCCAAGTTACTTCTACATCTGATGATGAGTCTCCACCCAAGGTAACATGCTGTGCCATTCCTACCAAAAAGTCCTCAATACAGTCAAAAATTTCACTTTGTACCCCATATGATCATACTTTTGACAATAAGCATAGGTGAATCAAATGCTTCTTGAAAATCAAGAAACATGGCATCTAAATGATTGACTTGATCCAAAGCTTTCAGTACGGCATGTGGGCAAAGTGTGAGTTGGTTTACACATGATCAGTGTTTTCGAAAACCGAGCTGGTTGGCATCGAGGAGGTCTTTCTGTTCAAGGTACATTATCATGTTTGAGGTCAGAGTATGTTCTAAGAGTCTACATCAAATTAACATCAAGGATGTTGGATGGTAGTTCTGTGGGTCACGTCTACTACCCTTCTCATAGACAGGTGTGACCTGTGCCATTCTCCAATTAGTGGGCATGGTTTTTTGCTCGGGGCAGATATGGTAGTGTAGTGAGAATAGGGGCTAACTCAGCTGCAAATTCAGTATAGAATATGATGGGGATTCTGTGGTGTCACCACCAGACACTACACTTGCTAGGTGGTAGCCTTTAAATCGGCCGCGGTCCGTTTGTATACGTCGGAACCGTGTGTCGCCACTGTCAGTGATTGCAGACCAAGCGCCGCCACACGGCAGGTCTAGAGACTTCTGAGCACTCGACCCAATTGTACAGATGACTTTGCTAGCAATGCTATACTGACAAACTATGCTCTCATTTGCCGAGATGATAGTTAGCATAGCCTTCAGCTACGTCATTTGCTACAACCTAGCAAGGCGCCTTTACCAGTTTATATTGAGATTGTAATTAATGTATCAACAAGAGCGATGTTATCCAATTATGGATTGAAGTTAAGTATTCCTGCAACTACATTCTTTTCTTACTAGACTCAACTACTTTACCTTGTTCCAGACCTCACGCCAGTCTGCATGAACTTAAACGCGTGCATTTCGGCCCCCTCTAGCAACATGGTTTTGGCTCTTCTGCCAACACATCAGATTCCATCTGGCTTGAAGTACTGTTCATTTAATTCATCTTTTCAATGGTACAAGGACTAAATTGGGGCAATTCTCCTTGGTTTTGAAAATGGAGTTAAGCATTTCAGCTTTTGCTTTGCTACCATGAGTTTCAGATCCCGTCTCATTCTCTAGGTTATGGACCTGAACTTCAGTGCCACTTACAGCCTTTACATATGAGCAGAATTACTTTGGATTTTTTAAATGTCATTTGACAATATGATGCTATGGTGGTCATTGAAGGTAATATACATTGCTCTCTTGACAGCCAAACATGTTCATTCAGCATATCTCTGTCTATACTCCATCAACTTGAAACGAGGCAAAAAATCAAAACGAGAATTGGTACCTGGAATGTCAGAACTCTGCTACAAGCAGGAAAACTAGAAAACCTTAAAAGAAAAATGGAAAAGAATCATATGGACCTCGTAGGAGTTGCTGAGGTAAGATGGAATGGACATGGAGAGTTGCAGTCAGATGAATATGTATTCTACTACTCAGGAGGAGAAGTAAAAGGAATTAATGGAGTAGGAATGATTATGACAAAGGAATTGGCTAAATGTGTGGAATATGTAGACTATGCAAATGACCGGGTTATTGGTGTAAGGCCGAAAGGAGCACAAAAGATTTACTTATTGTCCAGGTGAATATGTCAACTTCAGAACATGATGACCAAATTGTAGAGGAAACGTACAATGTAATAGAGAGAATAATGGACAAAAATAAAAAACGCGGCAAAATAGTATTGGGAGACTGGAACGCCATTGTGGTAGAAGGGAAAGAGGGAAACATAGTAGGCAGTCATGGTCTTGGAAAGAGAAATGACAGAGGTGAATGGTTAATTGACTTCTGCAGGGAAAGGCAGCTGATAGTGACAAACACATGGTTCAAGAACCATAAGAGGAAGCTCTACACTTAGGAATCACCAGGGGATAAATATAGAAACCAAATCGATTTTATACTGGTAGATGAAAGATACAGGAATGGAATCAAGAAGGTGCACACATTACCAGGTGCAGATATTAATAGTGACCACAACTTACTTATGGCAGAAATAGAAATAAGAATGAAAAAACTGAAAAAGGTGACAATGGTGAAGAAGTGGGATTTAGAGAAGATAAGGTCCAACAAAGAACAAATTACAGAAATGCTGTCTCGGGACTTTCTAAACACATTACGAGACAAAGAAGCACCTGATAATGCCAACGAGTACTGGAATATGCTGAAAGAAGGAATCATTAATGCAGGGCAGCAAAATATAGGATATGTAAAAGGGAAAAAAACCATGGGTCACACGAGAAGTGATTTCCAAGATGGAGGAGAGAAGAAAATTGAAAAACAAGAACACTGAAGATGCAAGAAAGATATACCGGAGGTTAAATAACGAACTGCGAAGAGGAACAGAGCAGGCTAGGAAAAAATGGCTAAAAGAGGAATGTGATGAAATTGAAGAACTGGACAGGAAGGGAAGATATGACTTACTATACAACAGAGTAAAGACTATGACATGGGAACCAAACAGAGCAGGAAGTGCTACTATGGAAATTTTGAGTAAAGACGAAGAGGTAGTGTACAAAGATCATGATGATGTCCTCCAGAGATGGGAAGAATATATAAAAGAGCTATATGACACAAATAGCAAACCAGAAACTCTGGAACTTGAATCACACAACAGTGTAAGTGATGAAGATAAAGGACTGACCATCATAATGGAAGAAGTAAAGTCTGCCATTGCTGCAATGAAAAATGGCAAAGCAGTAGGTACAGATACATACCGGGAGAAGTACTAAAATGTTTGAACCACAATGGAATAAGAGAAATATTGAGGTTATGTAATAAAATATGACAGTGGTGAATGGCCTGAGGACTTTTTGACAACAATAATGATTCCATTACTGAAAAAACAAGGAACCAAGAAATGCAGTGAGCACAGAACGATCAGCCTCATTTCACATGCAGTCAAAGTGATGTTAAGAATAATTAATAAAAGACTTGAAAAAGTAATAGAGGAGAATCTCGGTGAGGAGCAGTTTGGCTTTAGATGGAATACGGGCACAAGAGATGCAATAAGGCTCCTACGAAATTTGGGAGAAAGATTTATTGAAAAAGGAAGAGACCTATATATGTGCTTCATCGATTTAGAAAAGGAATTTGACAATGTGGTTTGGGACACACTGGCGACTATTATGAGGGAAAAGAGTGGACTGGAGAACCAGAAGACTTATAAACTCATTGTACCTTAATCAAAAAGTTTCAGTTAAAGTGAGAGGAGAAAGTACAAACTGGATCAGACTAGGGAAAGGAGTAAGACAAGGATGCTGTTTATCACCTACTCTTTTCAACCTGTACTTGGAAAATATGATTGATTAATGCTCATTAGATGACAAAGGAGTAGAAATTGGAGGAAGAAGAGTAGGGTGCTTGAGATTTGCTGATGACATGGTCCTTCTAGACACAGGGGAAAAAGAATTACAGGATTTGGTGGACACCATTGCAACTAACGGAAAAAAATATGGAATAAAAATTAACACAAATAAAACAAAAGTATTGGCAATAGGAGGAAATAAGGAAATAAAAATTGTGCTGAATGGAGAAACACTAGAACAGGTGAAAAAATTTAAGTATCTTGGAAGCAGGATAGACACCGACTGGAAGTGCACCACAGAAATTAAAACAAGGATAGCAATGGCAAAACAGGTGTTTTATAACAAAAGGAGAATCTTCTGCAGTGGTCTGGACAGAGAACTCAGAAAGAGACTCATAAAATGTCTCGTGTGGAGTGTTCTTCTATATGGCACTGAAACATGGACTATGAGGAAAAAAGACAGAGAAAGGCTGGAGGCTTTTGAGATCTGGACATGGCAGAAGATGGAAAGAATAAGTTGGATGGACAGAGTAAAAAATAAAGAGGTACTGAGAAGAGTGGTAGAGAAAAGACAGTTACTAAATGTAATAAAGAGAAGAAAAAGAAATTGGATTGGGCATATATTAAGAAAGAATGACGGACTGATAAAAACAGTTTTAGAAGGTTATGTAGAAGGGAAAAGGAAGCGAGGAAGGAAGAGATTCCAGATACTGGATGACATGATGGACAGTACAACATACAGCAGCCTTAAGAAGGAAGCATTGGATCGCAGAAAATGGAGAGGTAAAGGACCTGCTAATATAGCAGATAACTGATGATGATGATGACGATGATGAACACTTTCATTGTAATCAGGAGAACAGGAGGAAACTTTGAGAAGGCCTTCCCTTTCCATATTCTCAAGGCATGGAAAGGTATTGCTTGGTCCCAAAAAAGAGTCAAATAACTATGTAATGGAACACTTCTAGTTGAAACTGCTAATTCAACCCAGGTATCTAAGCTTCCGGGATCTAAGGACTTAGATGAATACCCACTAGAGGCCTTAACTTTAGTGAGGGTGTTGTTACTCGCTCCAATATGCTATATCTGTCTCGAGGTTTGTCCATTTGTTCCTAACCCAGAGTGATGGTAAAAATTGGAAGAATTTGGCTGTACCTCTATGGGATGTAATGGGAGTGCTACATGTGGCCATTGCTGAGGCTCAGCTCACAAAACAGGCAATTATTGTATACTTCTTGCAAAATATATGAACTGCTCCTAGGATGACCCAGTGTGGAGCAAGAAGTGCGAGGTTTTACAACAAGGAATGGAAAATTCAGGAGTTGAAAGTCAAGCTATGGTGAAGCTATAAAAGCTTTCAGAGCTACGCAATCTCACGTTCTTGCTACTTCTTTCACATGAGCCCTTAAGACGCCAATTGCTGAGCGTGATGCCTCTGCACAATCTCAGACCACAGATTAAAGTATGAGCTATGAACTTGTTGGAGAACCTGTGGGGGAAATGCTCCAGTTGAAACTGAAGTCTTCGAAAGCCATCAGCAGTGGGTGTCACCATCTAAGGCACATACCACTACCCACCATCAGAAACAAACTAAGCCATACCTCTAACCCATCTGTAAAGAAAAACGTCATTCAAAAAGTAATTCAAAGTCCAAGAAAGTGGTAGCTAAACCTTCAGATTGGTGAGCTTTCTCCCTCTCTGGTGGGAACTAAGCTTTGGAAGATACGGCCTTCCAGTGACAGGATCTGGAGAGCTAAGAACTGGCTAACATTCCCCCTGATCTCACCAGCAAATCACCTCTGAAGGAGAAAGAAAAGACCAACCATCACTAAACAATGGTTGCCACATGAACTTCTGCATTGCAGTTGTATTTAAATTGATACCGCTCACATTTGGAAGAATGACAGCTCCTGGTCCAGGAGAAACACTTCTGCATCTGGTGACAAGATACTCATTTTAAAGTCAGACACATCAGCATTATGAGGTTACCACCCCTACAGGAAAAATGATGACACTGGAGGTAGGGCTAAAGGTGGAGTGACTGTTTTCATTGATGACAGTCACCCCTCCTCACCTATCCCTCTTACCACGACCATGGCAGTAATAGCTGAGAAAGTTCTCACACCCTTTAATATCACAGCATGTTCTTTGTGCCATCCACCTAATGATGATTTGGTTGTAAACATACTGACAGAACTCTTCAGGCACTCCCACACCCATTCCTCATGGGGGACTTAAGTGCACACATTGTGTTGTAGGGCTCACCTACCACTTGCTGCAAGGGTCAGATGCTCTAGCGATTCATCCGTTCTGAGAATATCTGCTTTCTGAACTTGGGTCAGATGATGCACTTTTCCACAGCTCCAATGTCTTTTTTCAACCACTGACCTTTATTGTTCCCCAGCTGTTGCAGACTGAGTTCAGTGGGAAGCGGCTACAGATTCACATTCCAGTGTCCTCTTCCCAGTGTGGATCATTCTGTCGACAGGGGCTGACAGGAGACCATGCAGATGGATGATAGAAAGGGAAAATGGGTTGCAGTATAGTTGATAGGCTATTTTTGAACAAAAGGATTGTGCACAGGACACAGTGGTCCATATCAGTTGTGAGATCCATTCAGCTGCTGCAGAGTCCATCCCCCAGTCTAGTAGCCACCTCAGATGATGGCCTGAGCCTTGGTGGAATTAAGACTAGATTGGCAATCAGGGCCAAATGAACAGTTCTGCAGAACTTCAAACACCATCCAAATACAGGAAACCTTCATGCCTACAGATCTATGAGAGCACATGGGAGGTGAGTGATAAAAGAACAGGTCTTCCTGGAAGGAATTCTTGACGTATATTAATTGGTCCACTTCTGCTGCGCAAGTTTGGGACTCAGTAAAGTGGATTTCAGGCAAGCGCAGTACACTTCCCCTTACAGGCTTGCCAAGGAATTTGGTGTTGATAGACATGACAAGCCATGGCGCAGGTTTTAGCTGAAAACATTTTTACTGTCACCAAGTCATCTAGACAAGCTCCTGCTTTACAAGTGTTCCATAGGATTGCAGAGATTAGGAAATTCAATTTCTTGTCATGTAATGAGGAAGTCCACAACCTTCCGTTTTCCATTTGGCAACTGGAATTAGCTTTGTCTGTAGCCAGAGACACAGCTCCAGGACGTGATAAGATCCACTATGTCAGGCTTTGTCATCTGTGCTCTGAACTGAAAGGATGGCTCCTTTGTTGTTTTAGTCAGATCTGGTTTCATGGACACTACCCCATTAATTTGAAGGAGGCAATATTAATTCCATTCTTGAAACCAGGCAAAGACCTTAGTGCCCCTAACAGTTACTGGGGTGTAGCCCTTACAAGTGGTATGGGTAAGACTCGTCAACCCATGGTCAACTGCCACCTCCTCTGGTTGCTTGTGTCGTGAGGTCATGTGATCCCCTAGTGGTGTGATTTCAGCCCCTACACTACAATTCCACTCTGGACAATCAAAATTTACTGGAGACAGCGATACAGGAATCCTTGTTATGCTGAAACCATTTGGTTTGGGGAATTTTTAGACATCCAGAAAGTATGAAACGTTTTGCAGGTACAACATCCTTTGCCAACTTCATGAATGGGGACTACATAGACATCTGCCACTTTTTATCCAGTTCTTTCTTGTGGACCGGCATTTTTGATACACATGGGAAATGCCTTGGGTGACTGATATGTTAAAGAGAATTGTCATGCTAGGCAGTGTATTCAGTGAAATTTCCTGGCAGATTAAAACTGTGTGCCGGACCGAGACTTGAACTCGAGACATTCACCTTTCGCATGCAAGTGCTCTACCATCTGAGGTACCCAAGCATGACTTAAGCACACTCTGCTGCAGAGTGAAAATCTCATTCAGTGTACTCAGTGTCACACTGTTCGCCATCACTGTCAGTGGCATTTCCTCCACAGTCAGGAGAACTGTCAAATACTCTTTGTTTGTGGATGACTTTGCAATCTTCTACTCTTCCTCTGATCTTACAACAGTGACAATGTAGCTGAAAACCTGGACCAGGACTACTGCTTTTTGGTAATCACCAGAGAAGATTACACACGCCAATTTTAACTGTCCTTGTCAAAGTTTTAACCAACCAGTATTCACAATGAGGGACAATATTTTACGTTTTCGAGAAACTGAGCACTTTTTGGGTTTATTATTTGACTCAAAATTAACTTGAAAGACATATGAACAAAGGGCTTTCAGTCATTGAACACTTTTAACTGCCTTAGTGTACAAATAAGGGACGCTTGACAGGTCCTCCCTCTTGCAGTTTTATACGGCATTTGTTCAATCACTTTTAGTTTACGGCAGTGTGGTCTATATATCAGTCCTTATTTCCTATCTCAAGGTGTTAGGTGCTGTCCACCATGAGGACATTCTGATATTCACTGGAGCCTTTTGGACCAGTCCATTTCAGTCTCTCTGGATTTGGCTGGACAGGTGCTGAAAATCTCTCTGTCCCAACTTTGGTTTCGTCCATTTTAAGCACGTACCACAGTTTTATTGTCGTTTATACAGATGGATCACAGGACAAGAATGTCTTCAGTTTTGCTGTTTTCCCTCAATGGGTTTTCAAAGTGTGTCTTCCAGAATAATTCACAAATTATGATGCAGAGTTAAATGACATTCTAATGGCACTGAAGGGGATACAGACATCACCGTACAAGGTTTCTTGTCTGTTTCGACTTGCTTAGTTTACTACAAGAACTTCACCAATTGTATCCAGAAATCTGGAAGACCAGTTGATTCAACACATCAATGACTCACTATAGTGATGCAAACACTGTGGCAAGGAAGTGATAATTTGCTGGGTACCTGGCCACATCATGATACAAGGAAACTATATGGCCAACAAAGCCACTGAGGATTCATGTTAGAATGGTGCTGTTCATCAGTGTCCCATTTTGTTGCATGCCATCATCTCATTTTCTGACAAATGCATCATGTCAGTAGGAGACTAAATGGTTGCATGAGACACAAAACTAACTTAATTCTTGTTGTCATCTGTCTTCTGACTGGTTTTATGTGGCCCATCGGAAATTCCTCCTTGGTGCCTACCCCTTCATCTCAAAGTAGCACTTGCAAGCCATGTCCTCAATTATTTGTTGGATGTATTCCAATCTCTGCCTTCCTCTTCAGGTTTGCCCTCTACAGCTTCCTCTAGTACCATGTAAGTCATTCCCTGATGTCTTAACGTCTTATTATCCTGTCCCTTCTCCTTTTAGTGTTTCCCATGTATTCCTTTCCTCACCGATTCTGCGTAGAACCTCCTCATTCCTTACCTTATCATCCACATAATTTTCAACATTTGCCTGCAGCACCATATCTCAAATGCTTTGATTCCCTTCTGTTCTGGTTTTCCCACAGTCCGTGTTTCACTGACATACAACACTGCTCCAGACATACATTCTGAAAAATTTCCTCCTCATATTAAGGCTTGTGTGTGACACTAGTAGACTTCTGTTAGCCTTTCTGACAGGGCTAGTCTGCTTTTGATTTCCTCCTTGCTCCACTGGTCATTGGTTATTTTGCTGTCTAGGTAGCAGAATTCCTTAACTTCATCTACTTCATGCCCATCAGTCTTGATGTTAAGTTTCTCACTCTTCTCATTTCTGCTACTTTTCATTACTTTCGTCTTTCTTTGATTTACACTCAGTCCATATTATGTACTCATTACATTGTTCATTCCATTCAGCTTATCATGTAATTTATCTTCACTTTCACTCAGGATAGCAATGGCATCAGTGAATCATATCATTAATATCCCTTTGCATTTTATTTTAATTCCAGTCATGAAGCATTCTTTTATTTCTATCATTGCTTCTTTGATGCACAGATTGAACAGTAGGGAGGAAAGACTACATCCTGTTTTTCACACTTTTTAATCTGAGAACTTCATTTTTGGTCGTCTTCTCTTATTATTCCTTCTTGGCTCTTGTATATATTGTATATTAGTGTCTGTCCCTATAGCTTACCCCTATTTTTCTCAGAATTTTGAACATCTTGACCAGTTTACATTGGGGGAATGCTTTTTCCAGGTCAACAAATCCTATGAATGTGTCTTGATTTTTCTTTGGTGTTCCTTCCATTATCAACTGCAATGTCAAGATTGCCTCTCTGCTCCTTTTGTAAAGCCAAACTGATCGTCATCTAGCACATCCCCAATTTTCTTTTCCACTCTCCTGTGTATAATTATTGTCAGAAACTTGGGTGCCTGAGCTGCTAAGCTGACTGTGTGATAATTCTTGCACTTGTCAACTCTTGCAGACTTCGGAATTGAGTGGATGATATTTTCCTGAAAGTCAGATGATACGTCCCCAGACTCATACATTCTAGACACCAATGTGAACAGTCAATTTGTTGCCACTTCTCCCAATGATTTTAGAAATTCTGATGGAATCTTATCTGTCCCTTATGCCTTACTTAATTTTAAGTCTTCCGAAGCCGTCTTAAATTGATTCTATTAATGGACACCCTATCTCTTCTAAATTGACTTGTGGTTCACCTATCACATCTGAAAAATCTTTCCCCTCATAGAGGCCTTCAATGTACCCTTTACACCTATCTGCTCTCACCTCTGCATTTAACAGTGGAATTCCCATTGCATTCTTCATATTATTACCCTTGTTTTTTGTGTCACCAAAGGTTGTTTTGACTTTCCTGTATGCTGAACTTCTTTGATTTATTCGGAATTTCCATGCAGCCTTTTTGTCTTAGCTCCCTGTGGTTCCTATTTATTTCCTTCCTCAATGACTCATATCTCTATGTTCCTGAGTTTCCCTGAACTTTTTGTACTTCTTTCATTCATTGATCAACTAAAGTATTTCTTCCGTACTCATGGTTTCTTCACAGTTACCTTCTTTGTACCTTTGTTCTTCTTTCCAACTTCTGTCATTGCCCTTTTAAGAGATGTCCATTCATCTTCAGCTGTATTGCCTACTGAGCTGTTCCTCACTGTGCTGTCTATAGCCTTATAGAACTTAAAAGTGCATCTCATCATCCCTTAGTATATCTGTATCCCATTTTTTTGAGTATTGATTCTTCCTGACTATTCTCTTGAACTTCTGACTACTCTTCATCACTATTTCAAGAGAGTCTGTACCTGCTCCTGGGTATGCCTTACAGTCCAGTATCTGATTTCCGAATCTCTGTATTGCCATGATGTAATCTACCTGAGATCTTTCCTTATCTGCATGCCTTTTCCAAGTATACCACCACCTCTTGTGATTCTTGAACAGAGTATTTGCTATTACTAGCTGAAATTTATTACAGAACTCAATTGGTCTTTCTCCTCTAACTCTCCATGTCCCACGCCCATATTCTCCTGTATCCTTTTCTTCTACTCCATCCCCTAAAACTTCATTCCAGTCCCCCATGACTATTTTATTTTCATCTCCCTTAATGTACTGTATTTCCCTTTCAACATCCTCATGTACTTTCTCTGTATTTTCATCTTCAGCTTGTGGCATCAGCACGTACGAGGTGTGGCTAGAAAAAAAACCGGACTAGTACTGGTGAAACAATAAAACGAATGCAATAAGGCTGAAAGTCGCGTGGCCTGTCACGTGACTCTCGCTCCACCTACTGCTCGAGTTTCATCTGCCTCTGCACCCAGTCTCCCCGTGGCGTCTGTTTTAAGTAGTTGAGTGTACTGTGCGTCGGAAAATGTTGAGTGTACAGAAAGCCCAGCGTGTTAACATCAAATTTTGTTTCAAACTACGAAAATCTGCAAGTGAAACGTTTGTAATGTTACAACAAGTGTACGGAAATGATTGTTTATCGCGAACACAAGTGTTTGAGTGGTTTAAACGATTTAAAGATGGCCGCGAAGACACCAGTGATGACACTCGCGCTGGCAGACCATTGTCAGCAAAAACTGATGCAAACATTGAAAAAATCGGTAAACTTGTTCGACAAGATCGCCGTTTAACAATCAGAGCAGTGTCTGAGTTAACAGGAGTTGACAAGGAAAGTGTTAGGCAGATTCTTCATGAAAGTTTCAACATGAACAAAGTGTGTTCAAAAATGGTTCCAAAGTGTTTCACAATTGAACAGAAGGAACGCCGAAGAATGATTTGTTCTGACATCCTGGAAAACATTGAAAGTGATCCCACCTTCTTACAAAATGTTATTACTTGCGATGAATCGTGGTTCTTTACTTACGATCCCGAAACTAAACGCCAATCGATGCATTGGAAAACTCCTGGTTCTCCATGACAAAAAAAAGCACGAATGTCAAAATCGAAATTCAAGGCAATGATTGTTTTTTTTTTTTTGGACATCAAAGGGATTGTGCACATTGATTGGGTACCAGAGGGACAAACAGTGAATCAGCATTACTACATTAGCGTCCTGGCTACCCTACATGAGCGAGTACGGAGAAAACGGAACGATTTGTGGAGAAAAAAGTCATGGATCCTTCACCAAGACAATGCCCCAGCTCACAGTGTGTTGTCAGTGAAGACGTTTTTGGCAAAACACAACATTCCCATCTTAGATCATCCACCCTACTCACCTGATTTGGCCCCCTGTGACTTTTTTCTTTTCCCTAAAGTCAAGTCAGCTTTGAAAGGAACTAGATTTGAGACTGTTGAAGCAGTAAAAGAAAAAGCGACGGAAGTAATGTATGGACTTACCGAAAATGATCTGCAGCATTGCTATAAACAGTGGAAAATTCGTATGGAGCGGTGTAGAGACCGAGGAGGAGAATACATTGAAGGAGATAACATGAAATTGTAAATAATTGTAAATAAATGTTTTTTCCAGCATCAGTATGGTTTTTTTCTAGCCGCACCTCGTATACCAGAACTATTGTTGCTGGTGTCAATTTGCTGTCGATTCTGACAAGAACAAACCTATCACTGAACTGTTCACTATTCCACACTCTCTGCCATACCGTCCTATTCATAATGAATCCTACACCTATTATACGATTGTCTGCCACTGTTTATAGTACCTTATACCCATCTGACCAGAAATCCTTGTCTTTCCATTTAACTTCGCTGACCACTAATATATCTAGATTGAGCCATTGCATTTCCCATTTCAGATTTTCTAGCTTCCCTACCACATTCAAGCTTCTTACATTCCATGCCGTGGGATGCAGGATGTTATCCTTTAATTGATCATTCAATCTTTTTCTCATGGTCACCTCCCCCTTGACAGTCCCATCCTGGAGATCCGAATGGAGGACTAGTCCAGAATATTTTGGCATTGGAGAGATCATGACACTATCTCAGTTACAGGCCACATGTTCTGTGAATTCACACTACATGTATTTAATACAGAGTGCTCTGAAAATCTGTCAACTCCTCTGCCCACTTCGACAAGGCTGAGACAGCATCTATGACGACAGGTCGTACAAGGAATGTCAAGAAAGGTAGGAAGATATATTTCTTTGGCAAGGCAGACAGGATACAAATTTCAAGATACTCAGCAGTGTGCAACAAATATTCAGTGATGAGGATGAAGAGCTGGAGAACAAATGGAAAAAAATTCAAAGGCATCATTCAATATGCCCTAGACAAGTATGTTCTGAGTAAGGTTTTGAGGGATCGGAAAGATCCACCATTGTTTAATAGCCATGTTAGAAAAGTGCTATGTAAACAAACAGCACTTCATCTCAGATTCAAGAGAAGTAAAATCCTAGCTGACAAACAAAAGCTGAATGAAGCAAAAATGAGCGTAAGGAGAGCAATGAGAGAAGTGTTCAATGATTTCAAAAGTAAGATGTTGTCAACCAACCCGAGTAAAAACCATGAGAGATTTTGGTATGTAAAATCAGTAAGTGGGTCAAAATCATCTACTATTCTCTCAGTGACCACACTGGCACCAAAACGCAAGATAACAATGAGAAGGCCAAAATACTGAATTCAGTCTTCCAAAGTTGTTTCACCATGGAAGATCATAACACTGTCCCTCCTTTCAATCATTGTGCGAACGTTGAAATGAAATGGGAGATATTGAGATAATTGATAGCGGTATTGAAAAGCGGCTACAATTGCTTAGTAGTGGAAAGGCTGCAGGACCAGATGAGACACCTGTGAGATTGTGTAAAGATTATGCAAAAGCACTTACTCCCTTCCTAGCAGTAATTCATCATAGATCGTTTGAACAATGAAAGGTACCTAGCAACTGGAAAAAAGTGCAGCTCATTCCCGTTTAATAAGAAAGGCTGTAAGACAGATCCACATAATTATAGGCCTATATCATTGATGTCAATCTGTTGTAGAATTATGGAACATGTTTTACGCTAAAAAATTGACTTCTTGGAAGAAAATCAACATGGATTCCACACAGATCGTGCAAAACTCAGCTGGCTCTGTGTCTCCACGAGATCACAGCGCAGTGGACAATGGCGCTCATGCTGATGTTATGTTCCTTGACTTCAGTAGGGCATTTCATAGCTTTCTGCATTGCCGTTTAATGAAAAGGGGGGGGGGGGGGGGAGGGGAAATTCGAGCTTACAGAGTATCAGAACAGACCAGCCCCTCTGTGGGTCTGGGGGCTAGAATAGGCCCGAGATATTCCTGCCTGTCATACGAGGTGACTAAAAGGAGTTTCACACATTTCAGCATCTATGTGATGGTCCCCTGTAGGGTTTATTTATTTATTGTTCCATTGGACCACATTTAGGAGAAGTCTCCATGGTCATGGAACGAGTCAATACATGAAATTATAACACAATTGTAGAAACAGATAAAATGAAATATAAGAAATATATTCAGGCGACAAGTCGTTAGTTTAAATAAAGAAAATCAAGACTGTTGCACTGGAATTTGCTTAATTTTTTAGCTATTCCAGGAGCTCCTCGACAGAATAGGATTAGTGAGCCATGAGGAAACTCGTCAGTTTAGACTTAAAAGCGTTTGGGCCACTGCTAAGATTTTTGAGTTCTTGTGGTAGCTTATTGAAAATGGATGCAGCAGAATACTGCACTCCTTTCTGCACAAGAGTCTAGGAAGTGCATTCCACATGCAGATTTGATTTCTGCCTAGTATTAACTGAGTGAAAGCTGCTAACTCTTGGGAATAAGCTAATATTGCTAACAACAAACGACATTAAAGAAAATACATACTGTGAGGGCAGTGTCAAACTTCCCAGACTATTGAATAGGGGTCGACAAGAGGTTTTCGAACTTACACCATACATAGCTCAAACAGCTCATTTTTGAACCAAAAATACCCTTTTTGAATCAGAAGAATTGCCCCACAAAATAATACCATATGACATAAGCGTATGAAAATATGCGAAGTATACTACTTTTCGTGTTGAAATGTCACTTATTTCAGATACTGTTCTAATGGTAAATAAAGCAGCATTTAGTTTCTGAACAAGATCCTGAACATGGGCTTTCCACAACAGCTTACTATCTATCCGTATGCCTAGGAACTAGAACTGTTCCGTCTCGCTTATAACATGCCCATTCTGTCTGACTAAAATGTCAGTTCTTGTTGAATTGTGAGTTAGAAACTGTAAAAACTGAGTCTTACTGTGATTTAGCATCAAATTATTTTCCACAAGCCACGAACTTATATCATGAACTACATTATTTAATAATGTTTCAATATTACACACAAGATCCTTCACTACCAAGGTGGTGTCATCAGCAAACAGAAATATTTTTGAATCACCTGTAATACTAGAAGGCATATCATTTATATAAATAAGAAACAGCAGTGGCCCCAGCACCGACCCTTGGGGAACACCCCATTTAACAGTGCCCCATTGGGACTGAACATCATTACCACTCTCAATATTGCGGAGGATTACCTTCTGCTTTCTGTTCTTAAAGTAGGAGGCGAACCAATTGTAAGCTACTCCCCTTACTCCATAATGTTCCAACTTCTGCAGTAATATTTTGTGGTCAACAGTCAAAAGCCTTCGTTAAATCAAAGAAAACACCTAACGTTCGCAACCTTTTATTTAATCCGTCCAAAACCTCACAGAGAAAAGAGGCTATAGCATTTTCAGTTGTTAAGCCATTTCTAAAACCAAACTGTACATTTGACAGCAAATTATGTAAATTTAAATGCTGCAGTTACCTTGTATATACAACCCTCTCGATAACTTTAGCAAACACCGATGGCATAGAAATAGGTCTATAATTGTCAACATTATCCCTGTCTCCCTTTTTATAAAGTGGCTTCACTACCGAGTACTTTAATCGGTCAGGAAACCGACCACTCCTAAAGGAAAAGTTACAGATATGGCTAAGTACTGAGCTAACATACGTGGAACAATACTTCAGTATTCTGCTAGATACCCCGTCATATCCATGAGAGTTCTTGGTCTTTAGTGATTTAATTATTAACTCAATCTCCCTCTTGTCAGTATCATGGAGGAGCATTTCAGGTAACAGTCTCGGAACACTTTTTTCTAAGAGCGCTATATGATTCCCTGTTGGGACTAGGTTTCTATTTAGTTCACCTGCTATATTCAGAAAGTGATTATTAAGAACTGTACATATATGCGACTTATCAGTAACACGGACATCCCCACTACGCACTGATTCTATATTCTCGACCTGTCTCTGCAGGCCAGCCACTTCCTTTACGACTGACCATGTGGTTTTAATGTTATCCTGAGACTTAGCTATTCTATCTGCATACCACATACTTTTTGCCTTCCAAATAACTTTTTTAAGCACCTTACAATACTGTTTGTAATGGGCTGCTGCATTTAGATTTTGACTGTTTCCAACGTTTTGATATAATTGCCACTTTGTTCTACAAGATATTCTTATCCCATTAGTCAGCCACCCAGGCTGCCTGTTTGTGCTAGTACCCTGTTTTGAACATTCTAATGGAAAGCAACTTTCAAAGAGCACGAGAAAAGTCTTGATGAAAGCATTATATTTATCGTCTACTGTATCAGCACTATAAACATCTTGCCACTCTTGTTCCTTGATAAGGTTTACAAAAGTCTGTACAGCAACTGGATCAGCTTTCCTAAAAAGTTGGTAACTATATTTAACATGCGTTGCAGCACAAAAATCTTTTAGACTTAAAATTTGTGCATCATGATCTGAAAGGCCATTCACCTTTTTGCTAACAGAATGCCCTTCTTATAATGACGAATGAACAAAAATATTGTCTATGGTTGTTCTACTGTTCCCCTGCACTCTCATTGGAAAGAATATGGTTTGCATAAGATTATATGAATTAAGGAGGTCTACCTGCATCCTTTTCCTTGCACCATCACTTATACAATTAATATTGAAGTCACCACATATAACTAACTTCTTGTATTTCCTATAAAGTGAACCAAGAACCTCCTCTAGCTTTAGCAAAAATGTTGTGAAATCGGAGTCTGGGGATCTATAAATAACAGTAGCAAGAAGTTTAGCTCCACTAAATTTAACCACACCTGCACAACATTCAAACACCTTTTCAGTGCAGTACTTTGAAACATCAATTGACTCAAATGAGATACCGTTTTTTACATACATGGCTACTCCCCCACACCGCAAAGAGCTCCTAGAAAAGCTGCCAACCAACCTGTATCCTGGTAAAGGAAGCCTCTGAATTATCCCCTTATTTAAGAAGTGTTCAGATATACCAATAATTTCAGAGTCAACATCTATAAGCAGTTCACTAACTTCATCTCTAATACCTTGTATATTTTGATGAAATATACTAATTCCCTCATTAATCGGGTACCCAAGCTTTGTAGAAAGTGGTTTCTTTGTTAGAGAGACTTCCATTAAACAGAAATACCTACCAGTTGACTTCAATCTAAACAAGGTTTGACCTCCATTCTACAAAATTTTTTCAAAGAGCGAACCAATTGGGGAAGGGCACCTTACAAGGCGTATCGTGTCCATCATGCATTGACATCTTTAGCACACTTTCTTGTCGTCGCATTGCAGTCCTGCCCATTCTCCATCTCATGGGAGAGGACACCTTCCTGCGTGCATTTTCCACAATTCACTATGCAGCATCAATTTCTGCATCGACAATGAACATGGACTTCTTTGCACCTGATAGCCAGCATGGTAGCCAGTCCGTATTTGTGGGGCCACCATGTACCCTGTTTGTTGTAGTCCCCTGACCACACAGGGATTGCTCTGCTGATGATGCCTGCACCGTTAACTCCCCATGTATGCCAAGGGGTAGACGCCCAGCCCCCTGGGGCACCAGGACTCCCGATAATGGCCATCCTGACAGGTGGCCTTTGCTGCAGCTAGGCGGTGCCCATGGGGAGGGCCCCTGGTTGGAGTGGGTGGCATCAGGGCAGATCACACGTGATGAAGTGTAGTCCATCATCTCTTGCTGGTGGTGAAACACCAGCAGTCTCTAAGTGATGACGAACTCGATTAAATGCACAGAAGTATGACCCCAAATCATTCCCCTCCCTGGCCACACCATGGGAGGAACATTAGGCTAAAGATGGCAGCGGATCTTATTCACCCCGGTACCTTGTATGTTCAAGAGCTGATGAGGAAACTTTCATGACGATGAAGCCTCAGTTTTTTGTTGAGCATTTAGAGGACAAGTTCAGGGAGGTGGAGGGCTTAAATGTGATCTGTGTCAGTCTTGATCAAAACAGAGTCCTCTGCCACGTCACGGGAGTTACTCACTTCTGACATGGAGGGGAATGTTTCTGTAGCCATCACGCCCCATAAGAGCTTAAATATGGTCCAGGGTATCACAGATACCTTCTTTTGCAGTCCAACGATGAGCTGCACGCCAATTTAGAGCAGCGAGGTGTATATTTCATCCAGTGTGTCCACTGGGGTTGGAAGGATAATCAGGTTGCCACCAGTTCCTTCAACTTGGCCTTTGAGGGTGATATGTTGCCCGAGAAGGTCAAGGTGATGGTGTACCGGTGTGATGTAAAGCCCTATATCCCTCACCCAATGCGGTGCCTTAAGTGCTGTAAGTTTGGTCATGTGTCTTCCTGCTGTACTTCCAGCATAACATGCCAAGATTGCGGACGCCCATCACATCCCAATATTCCATGTGCCCCGCCTCCCATCTGTGTCAGCTGTGGGGAGCACCATTTGCCTTGCTCCCCTGACTGCAGGATTCTCCAGAAAGGAAGGAAAATCATGGAGTACAAGACCCTGGACCAACTGACCTACACTGAGACTAAGAGAAAATTTGAACATCTGCTGCCTGTGCGTATGACATCATCTTATGCTGCCGCTACAACAGTTTTGGCACCATCAGCTCCGCCAACCCAGGTCACCTCTCGGAGCCAGAAGAGTACACCTGCCCCCTTGACAGTGGGGGGCATTTCTGTCCCTGTTGCTCCTGCACCACCTACTTCAGGAACAACACCCCCTCAACCATCAGGGACATCCGTCCCCATTTCTAAGCTGGAGGAGCGTAAGTCCTCTTCGGGTTCTCTCACTAGGAAGGGTCCCCTGGGACACTCCATTCCCAGGTTTCTTCTAGTGGGAAAGATGACACCCGCCAGTGTCTGAAGAGCCCAAAAGCAGCTGGCTGTAGGGCTTCATGCTCATACCCAGTCCCGGAGACTGAGCCAGTGAAGTCCTCCCAGCCAGGGAAACCCAAGGAGCAGTGAGAGAAATCCAAAATGAAAACTCCCAAGACCAAGGAAACTGTGGTGGCACCCAAACCACTGCTACCTACAATCTCTGTGGCTGAGGATGGGGTGGAGGTTTTGGTGTCTGCTGAGGACCTAGATCTCGCCAGAACCTCAGACACAATGGATATAGACTGCTCAGGCAATAAATCAGAGGCAGCGCATGACTCTGAGGAGTAAACTGCCTCATTAAATGTTCCATGCCTTCCCAGTCTCACGATGTCATCCTCCAGTGGTGGCAGAGCTACGGCAACTGTTGCACTTTACACCTGCTACCTGCATTGCTCTCCAGGAAACATGGTTCCCAGAAATGCGGATTCCTGCCTTCCACAGATATAAGGGATATTACATGAACCATAGCGACTACAATAGAGTGTCAGGTGGAATTGGCATTTATGTCCTAAACTTGGTCTGTAGCTGAAGCTCTGGCTGTCAGAATAAGGATGATGTGGGAAATAACTGTCTGCAATGTATACCTTCCTCCAGATGGTGCAGTACCCCTGAATGTATTAGTTGCACTGATTGATCAACTCTCTAAACTTCTCCTACTTCTGGGAGATTTTAATGCCCATAACCCCTTGTGGGTTGGTACTACGCTCACTGGCAAGGTCAGAGATGTCAAAACTTTACTGTTGCAATTCGACCTCCTCCTCTTACATACTGGGTCCACCACACATTTCATTGTGGCTCATGGTAGTTACTCGGCCATTGATTTATCAATTTGCAGCCCAGGACTTCTCCCAGCTATCCACTGGAGAGCACATGATGGCCTGTGTGGTAGTAGTTGTTAGTTGGTCAATGGAGGAACATGTTAGTGGAGTGGTGATAAGAAAAAATTGTTCCTAGCCATTAATTTCAGTTTGAAAAAGGTTTTTTGTCCCTACCAGGTGGACTTTTTATGTGCAATTTTAAACCCTGGACATTAGTTTTATTTGCAAATTTATTTCCTACGGAGATTGTATAATTTTACGGGATGTAACACTCAGTACTCTAACAGTCTGTTTATGTGTACTATTTAAATGAACCACACAAAATTATATGCTTTTGTGTGATGAATAGTCAAATGCTGCAGGCTTTGTTTAGTGCAGTAAAATAAACTAGAAGCATTTAGACAACACTTATTTAATTGTAAAAATAAATGTTATGTAGAATAAATTAAAAATTTCAAATCATTTTTGCCTTTATCCCAGTTTAAACATCAGGCTCCCAGAGACCCCTACTTGTGGTATGAAATGGAAAAAATTTCCCATGCTTCATGACAGAGCATATGGGAACAATGCAGGAGACCTGCACCGCCATACTAGCCAGGGTCCTAATGGAGGTGGTTTGCCATTGTCTTCCTCCAACTGTAATGGGGACATGATGATGATGATGATGATGATGATGATGTTGATGTTGATGATGATGATGGGGACACAACAACACCCAAACATCTCGGGGCAGGTGAAAAATCCCTGACCCCGCCGGGAATCAAACCTGGGACCCAATGCTTGGGAAGCGAGAATGCTACAGCGAGACCATGAGCTGTGGAGCTCGTGGCATACGTTACAGAAAAGTCTCCTCTTGAGTTATGGGTTAAATGACTTCCATCTGTTGATACACTACCAAATACAGCAAGAAGCGAGAACGCTACAGTGAGACCATGAGCTGTGGAGCTCGTGGCATACGTTACAGAAAAGTCACCTCTTGAGTTACGGTTTAAATGACTTCCATCTGTTGATACACTACCAAATACAGCAGCGGCCTCGTTTGTACTGTGCGTACAGTTACAATGCAGTGAGGCCAGTACACTGATGCTAGCAGTCAAATATGTGTTGTTATGGGTGAATACTATCGATGGCCACTTGGAGGGGTGTGTCACCATGTTTTAAGTATGTTTGTAGTTGGCTGTAGGTGTATGAACTTGCAATAGTTCCCATGTCAGTAGTGAGAGGTTGGCTGTCATCAGTATGCTCTGATGACTGACTGTGCCCTCTGGGAAGCTCTTCATAACTGTATTACGCTGTAAAAAATCATTTACACACATCTTTGTCAAATTACTTTGAAAAAATTACTTCACTACAGTCTTGACACTATCGTATAACATGTCATTGTAGTTTCTTTGGAAAGGATGTTGAATAGTTAACTGTCTACTCAGCAGAATTTAATGTAATGCTGGTGGTGAGCATTGCTTGAAAACTGAGAAACCAAAATGAAGGAGAGTTAAGGCCTAGATAGCAACAAGCTCAGTGTGCTGACCAGAATTTGCTTAGTGAGCTACAGTGCGAGAACAGAAAGATTAGGGAATGGTTCAAGAATGGACAAACCAGCATTTCAATTTGTCTTTGTGACAGTAATCTCACATTTTTGCTGGTAAGTAGTGTGGGATAGGGTAAGGATGACCTGCTAACATGGAAAACACCAAGGAACGCACAGCCACATAGTTTGTCGACTGCGAACATAATTTGGTATATAGTGGGGTTATACAACGTGATGTCCAGTCAGAGCTGGGTGCCTGGTGTGGCGGCTAGAGTCTCGCAATCTACTAACCACTGCACAATGTGAATTTCCAACACACCATCCTACAGTTGACCATCTCATAACCTTGTCAACCCGTGTCATTTCTGCGGAAATAACACTGTACGTGCATTTTTTGACCCGGAGAAAATGTAAAATACTTGCTTGAGGACTGGTATACTCCGTACTCTCTACACATGGGGCTTCTGAGGCTGCCTGCACCATTCCCTTCAGGAATTTTTAAAAGACAACTTTCAAGGTACATAAGGGTTTTGCTTGTCAACCCCATTTATCCAGGAAAATGTTGTGCCTCAGGGATCCGTCCTGAGTGTTGTCCTCCTTGCTGTCACCTTTGATACTGTTATGGCCTGTATCTCGCAGGGCATATCGGGCTCCCTTTTCATTGATGATTTTTCGATCTATTGCATTCTCCCACAGACTGGTCTCATTGAGCAGCATCTTCAGTGATTGTCTTTACTCACGGAGCATTGACAAAGGCTTTTGCTTTTCCACTGACAAAACGGTTTGTAGGAATTTCTGGCAGTGCAATGGGTTTCTTCCACTGTCTTTACATCTTGAGCCTGTTGCTCTTCTGTCTGCTGAAACTGTGAAATTCCTGGGGCTCATGCTTGATAGGAAATTTTCTTAGTCCTCCCACATCTTACTTGGCTGCCTGCTATACCCTGTCCTTCAATGTCCCATCAACAGCACTTCCTGGGGAGTGGATTGGACCTTCCTCCTCCAGTCCAACAGATCCCTTGTCCATTCAAAACTAGGCTATTGGTGTTCTTTTTATGCATCCATCTTGCACCATCATGGCATCTGTTTGGCTACTGAAGCATTTTACGCCAGCCCAATTGAGAGTATGAATGCAGAAGCTGCTGAATTACCACAGTCATACTGGTGTGATGTTCTCCTCAACAGGTGCACATGATGTTTGTCTGCCATGCCTGGCTACCCATCCTCTCCCCTCTTTTTTGATGATTCTTTTCACCACCAGTGTTAGGTGCATCCTTCTTCTGTTACTTCCCTTTTGGCTGCTGCTCCAGCTGCTTAAATACATGCTACCTGACACTTTACCAACCTCGGCTTCTTGCGGCAGCCTGTGTTCACTCCAGACTTCATAAGAACACTAATCCAGATTTGATCTATTGCATAAGTTTCTCAACCTTCGCACAGAACGTAGCAATAGTACATTTGTGTACACTGATGGCAGTAAGACTGATTGTGGTATCACGTGTGCCTTTGTCATTTGCATTGACAAATTTCGGTACCAGCTTCCAAAACACAGCTAAGTATTTACAGCAGAGCTCTTTGTTCTGTATCAAGCCACGCATTACATTTGGCAACACAGGCTTTTCAATTGTTATCTGCTCCAGTTCTCTCATATCCCTTCAGGTCCCCTGTGCTGCACAAGGTCCATCCCTTAGTGCAACTTGTTCAAGAAAGCTTCCACTTGCTCACTCTTTATGGAGCTACTGTGATGTTTATGTTGGTACCTGGTCATGTCGGTCTGATCAGAAACGCAGCTTCTCTTGTTGCTGCCAAGGCAACAGACTACCTCAGCCTGTTAGTTCTTCCATACCGTCTGATGATCTCTGTGTTGCCATCAGTCCGCAGGTGGTACCCTTGGGCATCACCACTGGTCCCCCCTTCATGGGAACAAGCTCCAGCAAAGTCCATCTGCTTGTCATCAGCCTTTGACAGTTTGGCATTTCCTGACAGAATTCCCTTTTTTCAACCACTTATCTTCTCATTTATGTTTGCTGCCTGAGTTATTACCCATTTTAGCGAAAGCTCCACAGGCGGTTGATCCTGTCTTACCTTTAATCTATCGTAGCAATACAGCAAATGACATTTAATATTTAGTTCAGGATCTCTGTTGTCTCTATGGAAAATTTTATGCAACTTTCTCCACAAGGAATTTTTCAGTTTTAACTGTCTCTCTTCTGTAGATTCGACTTAACGTGCACTTACTTTTAACTTCTCTTTTGTCTTAGTTTTCAGATGCTCTGACATGGGTACATATGACCTTAGTTGTTCTTATGCCCTAGAATAAAACAAATAAAACAATCAAAGTGTTAAGAACATACTTGATGGGGTTTCTAAAAACAAATTCAAATTCAAATTGAATTTAATGAAGATTTCAGATGTGGAAACCTTTTGCAGCTTTGACTGGGCTCCCTTTATGAGTGCTGACAGGAAATGCACAATTGGGTTCTTTAGAAGTGAAGCAGTGTTTCTTCATGTATAAGGAACTATTGAACTCAGTGTCCATGACTTGGTGTGAAAACTGAAGTGATTTGTGTAATCTGATATAACAGAACCCTGGACATGGGACAAAAATAGTTAATGTAGCTGATGTAAATCAAATAAAGTAATTCCATTGGCACCTTTTGATCTGTATTTTCAGAACCTTCTTGCCACTTTGTGGCCATAACTTATGGCTTAAAATCCTTTTACTATAACCATTTTTTAGGGGAAGAGTAAAGGAAAAAATATGTGAATAATGAACTTGGCTAAAGGACATACATAGATAATTTAAAAGTAAAATAGTTCATAAACTGCAATAAGATATTTGTTCTATTACATTGTAGTGCTAAAATTGAGCAAATTGGAATATATTTTGCAATAAATATTTAATTATCAGTCCTTTGCCTTTTAACAACGACAGTATTGCTGAACAGCCTTGAATTCTCTGCATAACAGTTACTCTTGACACATGCACTGAAGACTAAGTTTATTATAAATCAGCATTGTACTGTAAGTGACAGTTGCATGGCATTAGATTGTTAGCCATCGGCCTCCGGGCCACCCCTCTTACAGACTTTCAGGAAAACCAAGCAGATCTATGCTGATCCATCTTACTTCTTCATCACAATTGGACTTGTAGCAATATAACTGATTTTAATTCTGAATATTGTCTTTTTAATGAATAATATAAGATGATTTGAATTACTAGCACATTAGTAAATCCACAAAACATTAATTCTTACTGCAAAAATGTGTTTAGTTCATATAAGTTGTTAAGTTTGGATATATTCATTCAATGGTGTCATGTTTCTCTAACTAAGACTCAAGAAATTGAAATTCCTTTTCAAACTTAGTGAAGAGGCAGGACATTGAAAGACAGTAAGTACCATCATATAAAATCAGTGTCTTTGACAGGATTTAGATCTTGTTTTCCTGTCAGCTCTCTCACACTACCAGTTTGTTGTTTTACTCCTCCATTTGGCCTCCTGTCTCTCTTCTGCATTCTGATTCTCATCTGAGATCATGAAAACTTTGTACTGCCTGTCCCAATTTGTCATTGGCATTGACTGAATTTTTAAAGATGATTTCAATATTTCATTTATATTTACTGATTTAGCCTATATGACGACTGCAGTGTTGTCTTACTGACCTCCAAACTGGGAGACAGTGCCACTTTCTTCCAAGGTTGTCTTCAGTGTGGCTATTGTGTGAGGATGAACACTGTGAGCAGCAACATACCTTCCAGCAGCAGGTCAAACATGTTCTTTTATGCAGTTCATATTGATGCTCAAGCTAACTGACTATGTGCTAGATTGCCATGTGAAATGTATATTTACGTGATGAGCCTCATATGGTTGAATTTTGTTGCAAGAAGAATGAAATAGTCACCTACTGCTCCAGTGTAAACTTAGAGGTGGACTGTGGTGTGTCTTCCAAAATGTGGAGTTTCAATGGAGTAGTTAAAACACTGTAGGATAGAAGAGCTCATGTCAAAGAATTGGATAAGTAGTTCACTGTGACTTTTCATATTAGAGCACAGCATTACACATACACCTAAAATTAAGTAGCTTGTCCCCAAGTTGACCTGGAAAGGAAAGTTGCTACTCACCATTAAACAGAGATGCTGAGTTGGAGGTAGGCACAACAAAAAGACTGTCACAAATATAACTGGTTATAGTAGTTACAGGCACTCCTTTTAGGGTATGCAGTACTGTAGTCCAATGTAACACAAATGAATATTGACAAATACTTAACACAGGTTTGTGTATGCTTTTACTTCCAGTTCCAAGAACATCTACCAGCCAGTGCAAGCAGCTGCTTTTTATGCCGTGAAGTGGTGGGAATTACAGGGACTCCCATGACTGCCCTCACCAACACCAGCAGAATTAGCTTCAGCCAGAGGCTGGCTGAAATTATACATATGAGGAACGTAGAAATTGACAGAAAAGGAATGCTCTGTGAAGCATGCTGTTCTGAAATTAATGAGATAGATGAGAAGGAAATGCGAGTAAAGCAGCTTAAGAAATCAATTATACTTCGTGTGCTCGCCAGGGACCCTGATTATGGTAAGCACTGCAGATGTTCCACAAATGAGTCACATTATCTGATTTTTAGTGTTTATGATAATTTTGTCTTGAAACAAATTATTGTGATTTCAGCACATGGGAAAGGGTGGGGAGGGGAATGGTGTGATCATTCTAGTTCAGAGTGGTTTATGGCGGTTATGGAACACTGAGAACCCTGCTATTTTGGTGGAACACCTTGCTTATTTTGAAGGTTAATAAATGTAAAAGACTGAGAATCCTGTTTTATTCAGTGATTACTTCAATTTTCAATTATAACAAACAACATAGAGATCAGAACAAAACAAAAAATCCTTTTGCAGTTTTCCAAAAAGTTTTATTGTTCTGGTATCCTGGTTGGAGACAGTAAGAAAATTATGAAACATGTCCAGTGAAATGTTCTAAACAGCATTACTCTCCTTTGATTTTCATAGCATTTACTTGTGTGCTCCTAAATCCAGAAATTTAGGTGTAAAGAAAACAAAGTTCACAAGAGATGGCATGCAGTATGGCATCTGAACTACAGAATTCTATATACTGTGCACCTAAATGTGTTAATCATTGGCCTAGTTCTTTGCAACCTTCATCAGAAACAGCTTTGAGGACTCATGTCTTTGGCACACATTGCAACACACTTCTGTGCTATACTGTTGTTTATTACTTCCACTATCTCTGAAGGAGCTGTGTCAGTGTGGGTTTTATCACAAATGTGTTGCTTTAAATGAGTGGTTCCTGACTGGAAACAAAATAATGCAAAGCTGTATATGTGGAATACGTACCTACTAGACGTGATGTTTCCATCGCTAACCAATCAAATTGTACTCTATACTTCACTGATTAGATCCCCCCTATTTACTTCCTCAATGTGTATGCATTGATTCCAGTCTTACTGCTCACTGCATTGGCTGTCCCATGTTGCAGGATTATTTACACATACATGAGAAGACATTACTGGATGTTGCCAAGCATTATAGACATATTGAATGTCTTCGGAGTGAAACATTATCGAGGCCTGATGAAAGAAATTTGACTTCTACTGCAATAGCACATTGAAACAACTGAATAGTGACACATGAAAATTTCTTTTGCACTCTGGGTATCAGTCTGTTTCCTTCCTAACCCAAATCTCCACAGTAGTGTACCCTGTATATTAGCCTTCTTTGCTTGCGGGTCTACTATATTTCTGTGGGATATCTGACATTGCAGTGCATTTGGACTGAAAGGCCAATATTACATCAGGCATGAATATTTATAAAAGTGTGGTGTCTGTTCCTTTGGATGTCTATTAATTAATTAATTAATTTATTTATTTATTTATTTATTTAGCATCCAATAGATCACACACGTGATATAGGATTTGTCATTTGGTTACACGTAACTCATAACAACACATACACAAAATAAATGGACGAACATATACAAACAGCCAAACAAATTACATACACATAGTACATAAGTAGTGTACAAGAACTTATTACACAAAAACAAAAGTACGTGCTCATGATAAACAATTACAGACCATGAACTACGCCTTGTACACAAAATGTATTACAGATGATTAACAGATTTTTCATAAGTACCATAATTATGAAGTTGAAAACACAATTAAATTAGTTTAAATTTTTTAAAAAGTAAGTACAGGTTTCAATCCACAGTCTGAGACAGGTCTTTGCTTACTCTAGTAGCATTTTTCCATCAAGTATTTTTTTTTACTTAATGCTTGAAATTATTTTTACCTTTCAATTCTTTAATTGCCTAACATGTTTCTGACTTCTAGTTTTTGCTACATAGGGAATGTGGAAGTCTTTACAATGCCTTGTATTGTGATCATGGTAGCTTGAGTTGATTTGGAGATCGCAGTTATTTTTACTGATCATTTCCAGGCATTTAAAGATATATATAAATTGTATTGTCAGTATCTTCAGTTGTCTGAATAAGGGTCTACAGTGAGTTTGTGGTGGGCTGTGTGTCATGATACGAATAGCTCTTTCTCGCATAATAAAAATGTCATTTAGTCTTGACCTGGTTTTCTCCCCAAAAGCTTGTGCCACAGCTAGCAACTGATCGGAAATAACTAAAGTACACCGCTCTAATATATTCCTTGCTACATACCTTGGATATTATTCTTAAGGCAAAACATGCTGAGCTAAGTTCCTGAGTAATATAAAAACTGTATTCATTCCAGTTAAAATCTTGGTCAATTCGCATTCCCAGAAACTTCGTGGTGCACATTTTTTCTATTTCTTTGCTATCCAGCATAAGGCACATATTTTCCCCTTGTCACTTTCTCCCTTGCTGTATAAAGTTCGTTTTCTTTCTATTTAATGTCAGCTTATTTTAATATAACCATGACTGTATGTATGAGCATTTTTTCTGCTGTAGTACACAGTGATTCTTTTTTATCACTAATTATGATACTCGTGTCATCTGCAAATAGTAGAATTTTGGCTGAACTGTCTGGAGCCTGCATATCATTGATATAAACTAGAAATAACAATGGGCCCAGAATGCTGCCCTGAGAAACAACTATTTAAATTTGTTTTGGTTCAGATATGGGTTTAAAATTGTGAAGATTCTTGGATGACCTCAGCTCAACAACTTGTGACCTGTTTTGCAGATAGGATTCAAACCAATTTTTAACGGTACCCCTGATGCATATTGCTTCAAGTTTCCCTAGTAATATTACATTGTTCACAGTATTGAAGGCTTTGGCTAAATCTAGATTAATTCCAACAACCTGTTTATTTGACTCAAAATTTCTTACTATTTCTGTGCAATATGGCTGTTTCTGTACTGTGCCATGTTGACTGTTATTTATTAGTTTGTTTTTCTAGATATTTTGTAACCCTGATTTTCATAAATTCCTCAAGTATTTTGGAGAAGTATGGGAGGAGAGATATAGGTTGGTAATTTTCTATTTTATGTCTGTCACCATTTTTGTGTAGAGGTATCACTTTAGAGATTTTATTTTATCCGGAAATATCTCTTCACTAAGGGACAAGTTTGCTACGTGCACTATAGGTTCGACAACACATGGAGCAATTTTTTAATTATTGATACAGGTACATCATCCAAACCAGAGGACAATTTGGATTTCAAGCATTTAATGACTTTTAGAACTTAATGCTCGTCTGATGGGATTGCCATCATGCTGGTATTTACCATTGGAGACATCACTGTTAATTGTTGCTTAAAGTAAGGGGAATATTAACAAAATAATTGTTTACATTATTTGCCATGGCATTTTTTCTATGGGGATATTTTCATTATTTTTAAGATGGATTTCCTGTTCTATAGTTTGACCCAAATTTTTTTTCATTTTTCTTTTTTACCACATCATTCTGGACTTGTTACTAGCCTGCCTTATTAATCTATCATTACTTAATAATTTTGCTTTTGATATTACTTTGCGGTAAGTCTGTTTGTATGTTCTCACATACTCAACAAACTGCTGATCATGGCATGTTTTTAACTTTAAACTTAGTAATTTCGTGGTTTCACTTGACGTTTTAATTCTGGGTGTACTCCAGGTCCCTTTGGATCCAGATGATCTGTAACTCAAAAGCTTTTTTGGGAAGCACATTTCAAAGTATGCCATAAAAGTGGAAGCAAATGTATTTTAAGCATCATTTGTGTTTGTTTGTGCCAAGACCTCTGGCCAAACTGCATTTTTAACATTATTTTTGAACTGATTACAATTTTCAGTAGAGAAAAATCGTTTGTACTCCTTTTTATTTTCCCCTCCTTGGGAGTTGCAGTGAGATTAAAGGTTAGTGCATTATGATCTGATAATCCTATATTCACATTTGTAACTGCAACTTCATGTGTGACCACATTTGAGAAGATGTTATTTATTAGGCTTTCACTGGAATCTGTTGTTCTAGTGGGAGCTGATACGTGGGGAAACAAGTTGAAGCTTTTAGTATGTCTAAAAACTTGTATTTTACTGAACTCTGGACCAATAGATTAATATTAAAGTCACCACAAAGAATTATGGCAGAGTTCTCATTTGAGAAAAATGTCGAGCATTTCTTCCAAATTCTTAAGATAGACTTCAGTATCTCCAGATGGTGATCTGCAAATTGCTGCAACAATTACTTTCTTTTCTATGATTAATGGTTTAGCCTCATATCTTAACTTAAATTTAAGCTTGGGATTTAGATAAATGCATACACCACCACCTTTGACATTTTTGCCTATAGTACTGACTGGCAAGTTTATAATATGTGTGACCAAAAGGACTTATACTATATCTGTACATTGTATAAGGCTCAGTCACAACTTCTGTGCATGTCTATGACAGGTGGGGTGGGCAGCCTATCAAGTTAGGCTGTGGTCTCCTGATCTCACATTTTGTGCTCGCTTACTCAGTTGTGCAGGACTCTGACACTTGTCTCACTCCTCTGTCAACACAGCTTCCCTTTCATGTTGTTTGTCCCCTAACACTGCAGTCAGGTGTCATGTGGTGTAACTATTTAATACAATGATGTATTATATTCTGTACCTTATTTTCTATACTTCTTCTCAAACTCTGTTATAATTACTTTAAAATTCAAAATTGATGCCTTTGACGCATCACATTTTTATAAATAACTTACTATGTCGCTTTTGACTTAACAAATTATTTATTCCCTTCATCATCACACTCGTGAACTACACTAAAAGATCACCTTCATTCAGTATAAAAGAGACACTCACAATAATTTTGAAGGTTCCTCTTCTGTGTCTCACAACATACATCAGTTGTTGAAATAACTCCTTCGGCAGCCTATTGCTTTACAGGACAGTGTGGTGACCCCACAGAATACTTATTTTAACACATGTAGTTTGGCACCCAAAGCTGCTGCGATAGCTGTACAGTGCTGAAGGTGCATATTGTCCCCTGATGTAAGTCACCACACACAAAATAGAAATCACACTAATGAACAATATCTGTGCATTTATGTTTGACATGTTGTTTTCTATTGCTCTTTTCATAATGTGTACACAACACTTCTTTCAAAATGGCATTCATTGATAAGAAGTCATTGATATGTGCATCTCTCCTCTGGAGTGGTACATACAAGCACAGTCTGTGAACATGGTGCCCAGTGAACACAGTCCAAAGTTTTTTAAATTTTTTTTTCCTATATGCCATGAATGTGGATTTCTTTTCATAACTATGGCTTCTGAGATTGGTTATAGCCTCAGTACATCATTGTCCATGATAAAATACGCAAATTTACCCTCAATTGCAGCCATAATTTAAGAGCATGTCCCTAAAGTGAACATAAAGTACTTGAAAGATGTTTTCTCTCTGTGCGTACAATAGTATCCAGTGCAGAACAACAGCGGCTACGGTCACCAGAGGCTGGACCCAGTACTGCAGGTGCAGCGAAGTCACCTGGTGAGTAAGAGTAAGAGCCCACTGTGTCAGGCTTACATTCCTGCTCTGTACACTAGAGGATCAAATGTATCTGGACACCTATTAGTGGACATTAAGATTTTGTGTTCTCCTTTGAGGACTTGAACTCTTCTGGGGACACTTTGACATTTCGAAATCTCTGTGGGTGGATGCCAGACCATTCTTCCTTGATAGCTGATACCAGACAAGGTAGAAATATTGGACACAGGGTATGGAGTGAAAATGCCATTTTTAACTAATCCCTAAGACGATCCATTGCTTTCAGGTTGGAACATCGGCAGGCAAGCCTTCCTCAGGAATGCCACTGGTTATAAGCCTTTGCCTAACAATGCTGATACATGAGAGGTACAAGTGTTGAGCTGATCAAATTGGTCGTTGTCTGTGAACTGTTCCTCTGCTGTGTATAGTACACAATACTGTCAAATATGTACTTACCCTTCTGCATTTATCATATCCTGAATAACAATAAGGGGAGGACAAGTTAAAGAGGAGAAATTGCATATTGTTACACTGCCTGCTCTGCACTGCATTGTTGGCAGTAGAGGTAATGGCAGATAATGTTCACTTAGTAGTCACCACATCCAAATTCTTCAGTCAGACACCCACAGAGTATAGCACTGTTTGTCACTCCAAATCTCGTTTCCACTCATCCACACACCAGCAGTCATAGGTGTAACCAGTTTTTCTAACTCCCTGTACACAGCCATTTCCTTAGCGGGCTCCTAGCTGCACTTCAAATCTGAAGAGTGACTGCAGCAGCTAACTGCAAGCTGGTTTTTACTATTTCCTACCACAATGATAGAAGCACTTGTCCATCAGCATACTGTGTGTGCCTGGACTTCATGTAGCATTGGTTGTTCCTTCACATTTTCACTTAACTGTCACATCGCTGACAGCTGACTTGGGCAAGTTTGGAAGGGCTGAAATGCATCCCTGTGTTAATTATTCAGGTGTAATGCAAAGAAAAGTCCATGTTCAGTGTACTCAGATCCCTGACTGATGAATTCTGCTTACAAAACAGTAATACCTGCCACTTCTTATAATATACATGATGGCAGTATCTGTTCCCGTAAGAACAATTACCCTGGATGACCATGCAGCTTTGCTAGAAATGAAATGATAATTAAATGGACACCCTAGCTGAAAACAGGCGGTCATGTACTTCATTGGGGACATGTTGAAAATGTGTGTCCCGACCTGGACTCATTCCCGGGATCGTCTTTTTACATGGCAGACGCTCTATCCATCTGAGCCACCACGGGCACGGAGGATAGTGCGTCTGCAGGGACTTATCCCTTGCACACTCCCCGTGAGATCCACATTCCCAACATATCCACACCACTACATTCGTAGTGTACCTAACAGATGTTTGCTGATCATACTCATTACTTGTGGCAGATTAATCTACAAAGTCCCGTTCGAGTTTGGGCATATTGTGTGCGTTCGCACAAGAAGGTCAATGTCCGGGAAGCCGTATTTTCACTATATATGATGGTAGTATCTGTTCTTGATAGAACAATTACTATGGATGACCATGCAGCTTTGCTAGAAATGAAATGGTAATTAAATGGATCGAGCGTCTGCCATGTAAGCAGAAGATCCCGGGTTCGAGTCCCGGTCGGGCCACACATTTTCAACATTTCCCCAATGAAGTACATCACCGCCTGTTTGCAGCTAGGGTGTCCATTTAATTATCATTTCACTTCCTATAATAGTAGCTCCACCTCTCATTGAATTAAAATGCTCAGTTGCACGTTACATAAGGGTGCGCAGGTATTTTGATTGGATAGTGGGTTTATAGTTCTTATCTATGTGATTTCTGCAACCCCTTAGTCAGTCCACCATTCACAATTGAATTAGAATCCAGAAATCACAATATATTTTATTATATTTATGTTTTTGAATATTGAGGACTTTGATTTGGGGCGAGTATTTACTGACTTACAGAAATACAAAGTTTACCTATATAGCTGTGGAAATATGTGTGCTGAGAATTACAGGGAGGGAAAAGGAAACAGAAAAATGGACAGGGAACAGGCAGGAGTAGGAGACGTAGTGGGGAGGTAGTGGAGATGAGTGATAAATGTAGTGATGGAGTGAGTGACAGATAGGATAAGACAATTACATGTTCCTATCCTAGAGAGGTGAGTGGGGGGAACATTGAGGTGACAGTCTGGTGAGAGGCATTGAGTGGATATCAGGCTACATGGACTACAAGCTGCAATGCCTGTAGCTTGAGAACAGAATACCAGGAGAAGCCAGGGAAGAGGCTTAATCAAACAGTGGGACTCCAATGAATGAATGATGTGAGTAGAAGAAACTGAGGATGATTTGTATTTTAAAACTGAACATTTTTGTACAACCTATTAGGGTAGTAACTTAAATGGAAATATTGGGGTGTGAATCTAGTTTACAAATGGTCATAGCTGATGCGTTCAGCACTACCATAAATAATTTGATACTAACATTTTCAGGGGCTCCCTTAACCTTTCTGTGGTCAATCAGACATAAAGGTCCTGCCAAAATGTTTGTTTCAGAATCTGCACAACCATAGGAATGTCCCATTTCATTGTGTACTGTGATCTGTTGTTCAGTTTATGTACAATTAGAACCCATAAGCTGACAGGTGATGCTAGAATGTGTTTTTTTCTTTGTTGGTACAGAAGTGAGTACAGTATGTTTTGTAGAAGGAGCTTCCTATCTTTGGCTTAATTGTGGATGGCAAGGACAGTATAGATATTATTTATCTTTGTTACATTATTTGCTAGGTATATACTATTTGACATATATTTTCACTGATAACTCATTCTTGAAGAAAACTGATGTCTGTGCCTTGTAACTAAAATTAATGCATGTCTTTATTAATGAAAATCATATCAAAATCGTAACTGTAGTTGGAAATCTACCACCACAAATGTACAGATACTGTTCTCTTGATGTACTGTTTTTCTTCTTTCTCATGAGATAGTGTACTGGAGACATTTGTTTTCTTTTCCTTATTTTGTGTTGAATGTCTCAGTAGTTTCTTGGAATTAATTGTTTACAATTATTTATGGAGCTGTCTTTTGAATTATGGATAGGGTGGTTATGAAGAATCCAGTCAGCAGAAATAAGGTTTCTATGATCTACTTTATAACATATGAAAGCTGATCACCTCTGAAATGAAGGTGCTGGGAGTGTATAGTAGAGTGAAAACAACTGAAGCATGTGGGATGAATGTGTCAATGCTTTTGGAGAGAATGGCTGATAATACAGTATCACTTCCTGTTCACTAGATTTGTCTCTGGTGCCAGTACCTTTGTTCATAAAATACACTCCTGGAAATTGAAATCAGAACACCGTGAATTCATTGTCCCAGGGAGGGGAAACTTTATTGACACATTCCTGGGGTCAGATACATCACATGATCACACTGACAGAACCACAGGCACATAGACACAGGCAACAGAGCATGCACAATGTCGGCACTAGTACAGTGTATATCCACCTTTCGCAGCAATGCAGGCTGCTATTCTCCCATGGAGACGATCGTAGAGATGCTGGATGTAGTCCTGTGGAACGGCTTGCCATGCCATTTCCACCTGGCGCCTCAGTTGGACCCGCGTTCGTGCTGGACGTGCAGACCGCGTGAGACGACGCTTCATCCAGTCCCAAACATGCTCAATGGGGGAACAGATCCGGAGATCTTGCTGGCCAGGGTAGTTGACTTACACCTTCTAGAGCACGTTGGGTGGCACGGGATACATGCGGACGTGCATTGTCCTGTTGGAACAGCAAGTTCCCTTGCCGGTCTGGGAATGGTAGAACGATGGGTTCGATGACGGTTTGGATGTACCGTGCACTATTCAGTGTCCCCTCGACGATCACCAGTGGTGTACCGCCAGTGTAGGAGATTGCTCCCCACACCATGATGCCGGTTGTTGACCCTGTGTGCCTCGGTCGTATGCAGTCCTGATTGTGGCGCTCGCCTGCACGGCGCCAAACACGCATACGACCATCATTGGCACCAAGGCAGAAGCGACTCTCATCGCTGAAGACGACACGTCTCCATTCGTCCCTCCATTCACGCTTGTCGCGACACCACTGGAGGCGGGCTGCACGATGTTGGGGCATGAGCGGAAGACGGCCTAACGGTGTGCGGGACCGTAGCCCAGCTTCATGGAGACGGTTGCGAATGGTCCTCGCTGATACCCCAGGAGCAACAGTGTCCCTAATTTGCTGGGAAGTGGCGGTGCGGTCCCCTACGGCACTGCATAGGATCCTACGGTCTTGGCGTGTATCCGTGCGTCGCTGCGGTCCGGTCCCAGGTTGACATGCACGAGCGTCTTCGGCCGACCACTGGCAACACCATCAATGTATTGTGGAGACCTCACGCCCCACGTGTTGAGCAATTTGGTGGTACGTCCACCCGGCCTCCCGCATGCCCACTATACGCCCTCGCTCAAAGTCCATCAACTGCACATACGGTTCACGTCCACGCTGTCGCGGCATGCTACCAGTGTTAAAGACTGCGATGGAGCTCCGTATGCCATGGCAAACTGGCTGACACTGACGGCGGCGGTGCACAAATGCTGCGCAGCTAGCGCCATTCGACGGCCAACACCGCGGTTCCTGGTGTGTCCGCTGTGCCGTGCGTGTGATCATTGCTTGTACAGCCCTCTCGCAGTGTCTGGAGGAAGTATGGTGGGTCTGACACACCGGTGTCAATGTGTTCTTTTTTCCATTTCCAGGAGTGTATTTCCCATCAAGACTTTCACTACAGTTTGATCTCAGACCAATCTGTTCGTCTTTCTGCCTCACCTCTCTACAGGGAGTCCAGCAGGGAGCTGCCTTGCCCCATCATCCACCCACACTCGTGGTCATATGTCCCACCTAATGTGGATGATCCATGCACAAGGAGAGAGATGTGCTCAGGTAGCCATGAACATTAGAACATCATTGCAACACAGAAGGCACATGATAATGTTGGGCAAGTGAAACAGCTTCCTAGTGCAAGCAACATAAAAATACTCCTGATATGCTGTAAGGTTGTCACTAATATGAGCTAAGCTGAGCACTGCAAGCTGCACTGATGATGTCCTAGATTCCAATATTGCTGTGCTCAGAGGAAAAGTTTTGACTGTAACAGCAGCCAAAAGTATGAACTGTCATACCCATGGAGGAGATGGCAGTGCCATCCATGAGGCACACACCTTGAAGAAAAATACAGAAATTGGGCCAAGACATCAGTAAGGAGGGATGATGATGATGTGGAATGGTGCAGGCAGAAAGATACCAGGATGAAAGAAAGAAGTGGCACAAGGCATTTGAACACGGAGCAAAACCATTCAAACACTATGCAGAAGCACTTGAACACAGAGATGAAGGCTACCTAATGGATCACAGGACACTGGTAAAAAGCTTCCAGAGACAAAAAAGGAATTACAAAAGCACTAGAAGAGAGATGTTCCTGAGTGGACAAGAGGAAGAGTGTTTCATTGTGGCACAGATCGTACATGCCAACATGAAGCAAATGAAACAACTTTCTGATGAAGGCAAGGTAGAGAATGCCCTGATGCATGAAAAGATTGCTACTAATATGAAAACTATTCTTGAAGCTTCCAGTTGAGCACTCTGTCTGTAACAACTGACAAACACTGCTGTAGGTTGCACTGGCAATGCCAATATTGTGGGCTGCATTCTTATTAATATAGTCATGCATTCCAAAGTAGATAGTTGATGTCGAGTCTGGAACTTGGGTTGGCTAGTGAGCCACTGCACATTCCCCTACAAAGGCTATGTAGTGGAGAAATACTGTTAAGTTGTCCAGTGTCGCATGGCTCCAGGGTGGAAACCATGCAGTGGCTGTCATTGGCAAGATCCGCTGCACTGAGGGTGAGTTTCAGTTTCAAGCCTGTTAAGATGCCAGCAACTGACATACCTCTGTTGTGTGGCATAAGGCAGAATTGTAAAGCACCAGCCAGATGCTACTCCACCCACTTCCACCTCATTCCTATTATGTCTCCTAATCCATCCTGTTCCCATACGCATCAGATTTTCTTTCTGTCTCACCTCTACAAAAAATCCACCTGAGAAATAATCTGCCTCACCTGCCACTCATTCTCCTCACTACTTGTACCCATCTGTAAGTAAAGAAAGGAGTGTTACATTGAATGTGTTTGATGTGGCATTATTACTGCACAAACAGCAAAAATGTGGTAAGTGATAAACATTTTTGCTATTACGTTCTGTGGGGTAGATTAGATGCTCAATTATACACTGATCCGTACTTTTTCTAAAAGATAGAAACAATTGATTCTGTTGTTTATCAGGTCATGTTGAAACACACTTAGTTTATCACTAGTTTGTTTTACTTGTGCAGATAAAGTATTTTTTATATTAACACGCAAATTCTTTTTTTGTCAATCAGGCCCTGCTGAGGAGGAAGGCACGCGCCCCATCGCTCAGGTGAGTGAAAGTAGTGGATGCACGTATGAGACTGGCAGAGCAAGTGTCATTTTCACCAGTAGCATATAAAGTTTGGTTCTGTGGCATGTAATGAACCCCACACTGCTTCCTGTCCTCCTCCCAGGGTGAGGACATATTTCATCAGCTCAGGGCTTTGAACCGTTAAAATACTTCCTCCTATTCTGAGCTACTCTGCACACTACCAACTTGCTTAATCAAATAAACTCCTTTATTAATATCCTATTCATCTCCATTTCAGTCTCATTGCATCTCCCATGGCAGTCTGTTTCCTGACATCACAAACTTTGCAACTTCTTTAGCACTGTTAACTGAAATGCTATCTCAAGTCTAAATTACTTGCTAAATGAACCAAAAAATATCTCAAAGACCACTCATATACTGGCTCTTAATTTAAAACAAGTAACTCTCTTTAATTATTAATGTCAAGTCATGTGTCATTGGTTAGTGTACAGAATCTTACTGACAGCTCGACTTCATCTTCGTTCTCCTGATGTAATGGCAGTTGTCATGATGCTGACAGTTCTAGGGGGAAGGCACATTGCTGAACAAGAATGAGACAGCAAGGAATAAACCCATGGACTGGTTGTTTGTGTTGCCATCATCATTTGTGAAAGTGGCATGGCTGGACCATGTAAAATTTGGGGATTCGTGTGCATGCTGATAACCACGCCATTGAGTGCCCCCTAACCAGGTATCATCATCATCATGATAGAATAAAACACTGAAATCATCATGAACTGTGAAGAACGATAAACTAATTATCATTATCCCACCCTGCAGACATGCTGCATCAATCTCCACTAGATTTTGTGTGTTGTGGTTGGCAGGTGTTACTAGAGGAGGCCAAAATGCATGCGTTTTGACTCACGCAGGCTGGCGTGAGGTCTGGAACAGGACAAGGAAATTAGAATTTAGAAAAACTGACTTAGCTGGTGGAATACTTAACTTTAATCCATTAATGATGAACGTCTGTCTTGATGGTACATGATTCACAATATCAATAGTAACTGATATGGGCCCCTTGCTAGGTCGTAGCAAATGAGGTAGCTGAAGGCTATGCTAAGCTATCGTCTCGGCAAATGAGAGCGTATTTTATCAGTGAACCATCACTACAAAGAGGGTTGTACAGCTGGGGCGAGTGCTAGGAAGTCTCTCTAGACCTGCCGTGTGGTGGCGCTCGGTCTGCAATCACTGATAGTGGCGACACGCGGGTCCGACGTATACTACCGGACCGCGGCCGATTTAAAGGCTACCACCTAGCAAGTGTGGTGTCTGGCGGTGACACCACATTATGCACAACAGAGAAGGGTATAAAAGTTTAAAGCCATCATTTGAATTAAAAAAAAAAAAAATAATCACTTTGTGGTGGTGACCATTGTTCATTGGTACTATAGACATTGTGAGATGTACACCTTTACCAAAGCGATGTTACACCATAGTTGATACTCATTAAACATGACAATAAATATTCCTTAAAATCGACACTTACCACTTACTGTTGTCTAAAATGCTTACTGATTGCAGTTGGGAACTGAGATTTCTCCATTTTTGAGAAAATATCACAAACACAAATGACAGGTACTCGCAATTGCAAACACACTTCAAAGTACCTTTCTAGAATGATAACAGACCCATTCTCCTTCATACATTCATGGCCTGTCATACTTCCTAAACTCTTCTGAAAATACTTTCCTGCTTGTGAAATAACTACCAAGTAAACTACTTTGAGAGGTATACTTGTCATAGTGTTTGTTATGTTTGACACTTGTTGATTAGTAATTCAATAAAACTACCTTAGTGTACTTAAGCACGTGCATCACAAATTGTGCAGTGTGATTTCAAAGTAACTGTTTAGTTACTTTTGTCGTTAGGGATTTGCTTTCAGTAACATTAATATAGGTCTCTGGTATATGAAACAGAATTGAATGATCATTCTTGTGATCTTTCAGATCTTGCATTGACTTACTTCCAGCTCCCATGACCATGGCAAACAGTCCTTTATCCAGTAAGTGGTTTCTTTTTCATACATCTTGTTGTTTAGGACCAATATGTGGCACAAATCTTAAAGGTCAAGAATGTGTCAGATAAAATAAAATGTTTAAGAAACCAAAAAAGAGGAGCCATAAGTTTATGTAAATGCAGTCAAGAATGTAACACAGGAATGGCCGCTGAGGTGCCACCTCTCCATCTCTTTCCTCCTCCTCTTTCCTAATCATGACATTATTCCAATGGAATATTAGTGGCCTTCAATCCAAAAAGATGACTTGCGGCTGCTCTTGGAATCGCAGCCTCTGCTAGTTCTCTGCCTGCAGGAAACAAAATTGCATCCTCCTGACTGATTTGAGCTTTTGTATTTCTTCCCAGTCTGCTTTGACTCCCTCTCTCCAAAGATGGCATTCCATATCGTAGGAGGAGAGAGGAGAGTCATGCTGCTCATATGGAAGGACGTTCAAAGTCAACCTTTCTCCCTGACTACCCAGCTTGAAGCTATTCCTGTCCGCGTTTTACATTCCTCTCCTGAACTTTTCCATATGTACTGTTTACATCCCTCAGTCATTCCGTGTCATGGACACTCTTCATCCAGCTTTCTGGCCAACTCCCTCACCCCTTTCTGCTGCTCGTTGACTGTAATGCACACCATTCCCTTTGGAAATCTCCCAGAACCTGACAGAGAGGTCTCTCTAGGCTGAACTTCTCAGTCACCTTAACCTCATTTGCCTTATCGTGGGAGTACCCATCTTCCTTTTATACTACATGCACTCCTACCCATATCTGGAAATCTCCTGCACTGCCCAATTTGCCCATCATCTCATCACCGTCTCTAGTACATACTCGAGCAACCATTTACCATTTGCTATCCATTTTCTGACTCCTACCCCACATATATGCACACCCAAATGGCAACTTTCTAGGGATGACTCGAGATTTACTGTTCCCTGGCACCCTTTGAGTAACATAATTTCTCCAGATGTGATGGCCACGTAGAATATCTTACAAATGCCATCATTACCACCACATAATATTCCATTCTCGCCCTTCATCTTTACTGTGCCATGTCCCAGTGCCTTGATTGACTGAGCTGTGTTGTGACTCAACTCGCATGCAGAGATGTGTTCTCCATGTTTTTAACCATCATTCTATGATGGCAAACTGCATTCATTATGAACAGTTGCATGCACAGTGTCGTTGCACCCTTCAGGATAGCAAAAATCTAGCTAGATTTCCTTAACTAGTTCTTCTAACAGTTCCACTACCTCATCTGTTGTATGGGCCCTGCAGGACCAAGATCCATTGGGCTGCTATTCTGCGGAGATTTCAAGCTCCACCCACTATCATTCTGCCTTCCTCCACCAGAAACAAGTGGAGGAGGCTTGGGTAGTACCCTTATTTTGGCAGATTAGCGAGTGCTACAAGCTGCCTTTAGTATGAGGGGGCGAGAACTTGCTCTCACTTCCTATCGATCCTCCAACACAGTGCTGGACGATGTTTGCATTCAGATGTTCCTAAACCTATCTTTTGTGGGCAAGCACTTGCTCTTTCTTATGTACAACTGCATCTGGGCAGAGGGCGCCGTTTGCCAGATGCCAGCATAAAGACACTGTCATTCCCATACCCATACCCAAGCCCAGTACGGAAAAATACCTTCCTTCTAGTTACTGCCCCATTTCTCCCACAAGCTGTGTTTGCAAACTGATGAAACATGTAATTCATGCCTGGCTGGTATAGTGACTAGAGTGTGGCAATTCACTGACCACTGTACTGTGCAGATTTTGATCAGGCCGTCCTGCAGCTGACCATCTCATCACTTTGTCAGCGTGTGTCATGAATGGTTTTCTGTGGATATATCGGACACTGCCAGTGTTTTTAAATTTGCAGAAAGCCTGAAACACCTTCTGAAGGATGGGTTTTCTTGATCTCTCTACATGTGGCACTTCTGAGGCCACATGCCCCATGTCCTTCAGGTATTTTTAAAGTATTGATTTTTCAAGGAATGTTGGTACTGCCTTGTCAGACACCTTTAGCAGGAAGTTGGTGTGCCTCAGCGTACTGTTTTGAGTGTGACCCTCTTTGCTATTGCCTTTAACAATATTATGTCCTGTCTCCTGCAGGTCATCTCCAGAAATCTACTGTTGCTCACCTCTACCATGTTACCCTCCCACACCTTGTCCCAGCCTCCTCCTTACCCCCACGTGATTGCCTGTTTAATCATGTGCAACTGCTCGCAGCCTGGCTTCAGCTGCCAGAGAGTGTGATCACGTGTGTGAGAGTTGCATTTGCGTGAGTATGTGAGTGTATGTTATCTATATATAACAGAGGCCTTGTTCACTGAGAGCTCACTTTCTTACAGTTTTTTTTTTTTTTTTTTTTTTTGTCGTGCCTGTGTGCTTTCCATGGTATTGTTAAATTCATTTCTGATGAATTGTGATGGCTGGAGGCATTGAGGTGCTGAGGTAGGGGTCAGTGTACACTCATCAGCAAACAAACAATTGTGCCTTATTAGACAAAAGCCAGAAAAGATCAGACCATTTGGCAATAGTGCCGTAAAAACCACACCAGGGATTGATCTCGGTGACATGAGTGTCATTGGTGTGGTAAATGTGAGGTGTCTGATACTAACTCAGTATTCATGCTAGTGATCGCTTACTTAACTGCATAGGTTATGGACCTGACTCTCGGAATGTTCAAATCACTGACATAAGCACAATCTTAGCCTTAGTATATTTATTGGCATTCAGATTCTAAGTGCTCACTGTCTACCATTCAAGCAACTAAGAATGGAAGACCAGTTTTACCAACAAGTTTTTTGTTTTCCACTGCCACTCATATTCTCCATTTTGCAGCTTGAAAATATATCTCTGCATGTTTTGGAATGAAGGTTAAGGCCTCAAAATTACCTGCTCTTCCCAAATCCATTCTCCATGGTGAAATGATAGAAGCATTGCACGGTAACCTGAAGGTGCAGAGTTCAAAGCTACACATTTCCATTTTTTAATTGTTTTTGCAAATTCACTAGAAAGAGAGACAGATTTTTTTGACATTTATGCAAATAATGGATTTGTGTGTCTGAGTAATGAAATAGCTGCTCTTGTTGTGTATGGGCTTCACTCTGTTTCAGATACATTTATTAAACTACCTGTAGCTAAAGTCATGAAAGTTATAATGTTTTATGATAGAGAAAATAACCAACAACAAAAGCAACATTTAAAGAGCTCTTCTTAAAAGACAGAATGAAACATGATACCTTTAACAGTTCATGATAAGAAATATTACACACTACTACAACCACACTTAATACTTACCATCCTTAAATGTTTAAAGCAGTGGTTAAAATTTCCCAGAGTACTTTGACAAAGTGTGAACAAATAATGATGTACTTTTGCACCTACATACAGCCATTAAAGCTCTAATGAATGGGCAGGCAGCATTATCAAATTAGTTATCAACGTTACTGGGTCAGCTACTTGTCAGAGAATATTAACTATAATCTATTAGATCTATTATGAACTACCAGAAAAAAGAATGCCAACAATTAAAAGCTTCCAGATGCATTTGAACTTGGATGCTGGCATCTTAAGTACTCACTTATGTGCCTTTACTGATGTAGATGTAGAATGGGTGCCAAGTTTGATATAATTATTTGAACACAAACCAGACCTCATGGCAAAGAATAGAAACAGTAAAACTAATGATTCACAGTATCATCCAGTTGCAGGCCTAGGTAAGCCAAGTGTTGCAACAAAACATTTGATCATATTCCATCAGATCTCATCTGTCACATGTGCCAAACTGTAACTTCACTTTCCATTACAGTGCTTGTGTATAGTCCAGCACAATATCAACATTGTGAAGTGCGCTTCCACAAACATTTCTACAACAAAAAGAGAGAAAATTTCTTCACGGGGTTTACAATACTATTCAGGTTTTCATCACACAATGTTTGTCTTGTATGGGAGTCCTAGTGTACTGCATATTGTGCTTGAAAAAGGGAACAGGGAGAAGGGGAAGATAAGGAAGATGATGGCGAGGTGAGCTGCAGTCTTGTGTTAGACCATCATAGCAACAATAGTTGCGGGCACAGATCAGTGGAAGATGTCATGGAAGGCCTTAGAACATCACTGAGACCCTAATTACAAGTAACAGACATAAGAAATAAATGAATACACCTTTGGTTGTCGTTACCCATGCCCTGGCTCCAACTCAAACCATTAATGTTAGCTTGACTGTGATATTCCTGTGGTGCTGCTTGTGAGTGGATGACTGTAACTGGGGTATTGTCAGAGGTGTTAGTCATCAGAAATGGCATATTAGTCCAATGCTGATTTCTCTCTTGTCAAGCTGATAAATGGCAAAAATGTTTAAGGAAATTTTGTTCAAATATGTGGCCTGTCCTCAGTGTAAGCTGTGCAAGGTTTCCCCGCCGGGGGCGTCGGTTTCCCCGCCGGGGGCGTCGGTTTCCCCGCCGGGGGCGTGGAATGCTTCCTCAGCAGCAGGCCGTATGCCCACATTTTGAAGAAGGTGGTGCTGCATTTAGTGTGAATGCTATATTGTGGAGGGGAATTCATGCTACAGGAGGAATATTCACTTGTGTATAGGTCTGCTCATTCAACTGCAGCTGTCCAAGATAGACATTAATGTAGTCGACTGGCTGTGAGAGACTGCTCACTTGAACACAATGGAAATTATGTGTGTGTAAGTAGCACGAACACACAGAGAACTGGCTGTGAAACACACCATTTATAGCTGATGCTCTTTTGGACTGCTTTTTTTGAAGCCTCGGTGGGGTTGTTTCTTCTGACAAATGGGTCCAATGCCTCACAGATTCAGTGCCAGGGTGCATGATTGAAGTCAGAAATAATGGGGCATTCTGGATAAAATGTTATGGACTGAGAACATTTTACTTTCTTTCCTTGTTCTTCTGTGCAGTGTTCTGCCAGTGAGAGCAAGCACAAAATCTCTTGGTGACGGAAAAATATCAAAGATGAGAGAAAGAAATTTGAGCTAGTTCTAGTTGGCATTATCCTTGTACCTGAAATAAATTTATTTTAATTTAATATTTTGAGTATTACATTCTCTTTACTTGCTCTCTGCCTACATACATGAAATGAATATACCAAGAGTGCCCCTTTTTAGGGCTTTTTTTTGTTATGTCAAATTCATCTCTCTCCCACTCTATTGCCACCCATCAGCCTCGGCCAAAAATGTGCAAAATACATCTCTCTCTCTCTCTCACTCTCACTCTCACTCTCACTCTCACTCTCACTCTCACTCTCACTCTCACTCTCACTCTCACTCTCACTCTCACTCTCACTCTCTCTCTCTCTCTCTCTCTCTCTCTCTCTCTCTCTCTCTCACACACACACACACACACACACACACACACACACACACACACACACACACACACACAGGCAAATTACAAATTGGAAAGTCTCTCATGACCAAATAAGAAAACAGGGCAGTAGGATAATTTGTAGTTTCTAAATGGTGTTTATATATAGAAATTGGTCTGTATGCTGCATTTATTTGATGGAGTACATGTGTTTCCTCATGCTGTATGTAGAATAAGAAACAATATGACATTTAATTTCTGTTGGACAAAACGTGTTTATTTCTTGTCTGAATCCTGGGCTACAGCAATGAACTTTGTCCACAGATTGTTCTTCCTTCATGTAATGGAGGAAAAATGCAACTGTGGACACTGCATCATGTAATTTCCCCATGCATCCTCCACAGCCTGACTAAACACAGCTTTGTTAGAGGCCATCTGATCTCGACTGTCGGTCATTTGTCCGAATCAGTGCTACCTAACAATAGCAAGACCGTGCACTCAATTTGCTTACTAAATCACAATCTGTCTTACATCACTGCACCCTTCAGTAAGAGTGATAGATTTGGTGAGTGGGAAGTAATTATACTGCCACTCATCTCAGACATTTCATACTTGCAGAACTGCAGTGCGAAAGGAGGGAGGTAGGGTGGGTGGGAGGGAGGTAGGAGGGAAGTCAGTATGGAACTGATGTAGCAGAAAATCAGTTTGTAAAGTAAGCACCACTTGGTGTTAGGCTCATACTCACCCAGTTTATGGACTGCAGTTGTTCTTGTTGTTGTTATTGTCAGTCCGAATGGTGTTTGATGCAGTTCTCCACTCTGGTCTACCTTGTGCAAGCATCCTTGGCTCTCTGTAACCATTATTAAATTCATTATCATGTGTTTAAATCTGGTAGGAGGCATACAGTAATGATTGTAACACAGTACCACATGGAATGACTTCAGTGCAGTCACCACCAGCAACTTCTGTGCAAATGACTGGTCAGAGAATTCTGTACTGCCTTCACAGAGTGAATAAAAGTACTTGTTTCTCAAAGGTACTGCAGTGCTGGAAGTTAAGCCGCATCCTGTTAGCAACTGACACAAGATGAGTGGACCAAAATCCATTTAGTTCACTTTCAGAGGACTAATTCCAGACCACTGCTGTAGCTCCTCAATGAGCTATGGACATATGTGGACGTGTATAGTCAGATGTTTTTACCTATTTTTCCACTTTTTGTTTCCATTTTAATTTCTTGTATTTCCTTTGTTTTGACTGCCATTGGGACCCTAGTTGTTGGGCTGCCCCAGTCCAATTATGCTCTTACTCAAGTCACTACTCGACAAAAAATTCTTATTTGCAGTTTCCTCTTTATTGGATGTGTTCACATTAGTCACATTGTGTTGCTGCTGTCATAATATCAGCTTCCATCCCTGTTAGCCATGACCACAGAGATATGCATGGCCAAAATACAAAGTTGCTTCAAAATTGTCCACAGCAACTGCTCTAACAGCTTCCCAATTAAATGCTCGAATATACCAAAATGGGATAATGATGCATTGCTTGTAGTTCTGTCAAACTGTGCTCTTACAGATTACTTTAAAGACTTCAGTTTTGAAATTTCCTTTCCCCTCCAAGTGATGTAGGACTTGCCTTATGCATGTCAAGGAATCCAAATTTACACTGCAGTTGGATTTTGTGTAAATGTTACATTAGTTTCTTGTAAAAGTTGTAACAGCAGTCCCTGACAGGAATGCCTGAAGTTAAGTCATCAGTACTGAGTACCACACTTGTTGATGATAGTTTTGTTGGTTAAGCTGTGTATCCAAATTGGCATATAGTTCCTTTAGTTGCTGGATATAAAATTTTCCAATTGTTTAAACTCCCACACCTTTATGCTGGTTCTTCATGCTGTCATTGTTGCTCTCTGCAGTGTTGCTATGAACATGCACTAGGCTGTTACAGTATTTGTGATTTATGATGCCATATATCATTGCTACCAATGTCACATAGTACACTTCAAGACACCTACACTATCTTCTTTGTAAATTAGATATACTTTTCTGCATATCACCTTAACACTGTCCACAGTATGAAGTGGCTTCCACCTAGTCATTCACTATGAAACACACAAGTCTCACTTGTTCTCTGTGTACAGGTACAAATCAGTGAGGCTGATACACTGATGCCAGTTGCCACTGATGCATTTTTACAGGAGAATGCCATCAATAGAGATTTGGATGCCTACAGTGCTATATTTCAATCACATTGCAGTCTGCTGTAGCAGTGTGAACAACAAGAGCTATTCAGTGTAGTTTGGGGGCTAACTGAGCATGTGCTAATAAACACAAAATACATAGAAAATAACTATCCAAACCCTAACCAACAATGTACCTTGAACAAACTTCCTGCATGTGTAAGAAGTTCCCTAACAGGGTAGTGTGACTCAATTGAAATGAAAACTTATGTGCTGGCCACGCATGTTAAGTATCTGTGGGCAAACCCTCGACACATTAAACCTCCTTACCTCTGGGGCAGCTATTAGCATGTTGGAATCCGAAATATGAACTTTGATGAAGAATTACTCTAACACAACAACACTCTGGAACAGGTTAGTACACCCCTAAATAGACAAAGCTCATAAAATCATAATGTATTGTTGAGGCCAGTGTCCTCCAGTTTTGTAGGTATGCAGTCATTGCAGTACTTGCAGATAGTTTAAAGTGTTTCGATCAGGATTCTCGGTATTCATGTGGCCTTTATGGCTTCCTATCAACATCACACTACTAATACAAAAGAAAGTGAGTCACATAGTTGTAAGCTGCCACAACTCTGCTACACTACATGGCATGTCATTTGCGACGTGTGCTACGTGAACTGCTGTGGCTCAACACTTTGGGATCTGCTGGTTCTCAGTAACTTGAAATCCAATGGAGACACTAACAGAATTGTACATGACATAATTTCTCTATCTCCTAACTGTGACAGTCTGTAATTTTATAATGGTCTGTTATTCCTTTCCCCTTTCATGAGGGGTGTTCATTCCAGCAAACTAAGCTGTACCATTATTTCGGTCACTGGCAGTGTCCTTACACCAGCCTCCAAACACCAATGTTGCCTTGCTTTTTGTGGGCACCTTTGTCCTTCTCTGTGACAGTGGCTGTATATGGCAGCTGTAATGAATTCAGACAATTAAAATTAAAATATGTTGTGGTTCTTCACTTGGATCATTATGCAGTTTTCATCAATCTCACTTTTATAAAATTCCACATGTATGTACTTGCCACAGCACCTGATTCCTAATCGCCATCACTATTTTAATTTAGCAACTTCTTGACATTAAAATGAGCATGTGCAGTGAGAAGACAACCACTGCCACATATCAAGATGTTTGATTTACACTCAAATTCTGTTGATGGAAAGTTATTCAGCTTCTTAATATTTTTGCAGATGCCGCAGAAGTTGAGGATGGAGGAGCTGTTGGCAGGTGAGATATTTGCTTTCTTCAGTAGCTTAATTACACATTAAAGTTACGACTTTAATATTTTATTATGTGGTACTTTATTTTTCATCTTTTTCTTTGACATTAATATTCCATTGGTGGTGTGCTAAATAATTTTTGTGAAACAGTTATTAAAAACTCTATACTATAACTTAACACTGGATGTTAATTATGTCATACATAATTCATACTGAAAATTGGCGGTGTTATTGTAACTACGAAAGATTGGTTACAAATGTGCAGTTGCATTGAAAATGTGTACTGTGGTAGATTGTGAGGGAAATGTGGTCAAAGAGAAAAAAGACAAATTTTTAAGTACCAAATTGACATTTAGAAATTTGTCATTGTAATGTTAAGCAAACATTACAAATAGGCACACTACGTTAAGTAGTAATGAATTTTGCCACCTGACTGATGTGTGAAATAGCCTGACCCATCTGGGTGCCACAGTTACTCTCAATCCCCCGCCTGCCAAGAGTGTTATTGACTACCCGGTGACAACATGCTACTGAGTACAAGGTGGCTGACTTGTTGGTGGCTTCACAACTTGTGTACTGCATTCTCGAGACCCATCTCGTGCTCCTCTCGCCCTCTCTACTCCCATACCAGCTTCCCTAATTTGAAAATTTTGGAGTTCCCCTTAACTTAAGTTTCACAATCCCTCCCTCAGTACTAGCCACCCCTACACTGCCCTTTCCCGTGCCTAGCTCTGTACCTGTACCTGTACCTGTACCTCCTATGTTACACCCTCTGCCACCCCATTCCCTCTATGACATTTGCATTAAATCTGTCCACCACAACTCCTCACGCAGTTGGCCTGCAGGTTTATGACAATTTATCTGGTTGGCAGAGGGACAGAACGCAACAATGTAATTCCTGGCTTAGCCTTTTACTGCTTATTTCCAGATTAACCCTTTCATGGCCAATCGAACGTCTTAGGCTGATGCATAACACTGTAGTGTTTCCTACAAGTTAAAAAAACTCAGACTATACATACTGGAGACGTAAATCATCATAAATAATATAATTTGTTTCGCTGTTCACTTCAGTCTTTTGGGATAACTTTCTGGATCCACAACTGTAGAAATCATGTGGTTTGTAGCAAAGAGCCATGTTCAAAGTGTATTTTCACTCCAAAGGAAGTATGTCAAAATCATTGAACAGAGAGCAGAGAAGATGAAATCTGAGGGTGCAAGATCAGATGAAAAGGGTGGGTGCAAAATGACTTCTCAACCCAGTTGTTCTGTAGTGTTTGTTGCCAGTCTAGCAGAATGCTGGTGACTGTTACTGTGGAATAGCACCACTTCACACAGTCTTCCTGGATGTTTTTCTGGGACTGTATCTGCAAGATGTCTGTTGTTGACAATAAATACCAACAGGAAAGTTACACCTCATGCAAGCAACTCATAGTACACCACATGGTCACCTACATCTACATCTACATGATTACTCTGCAATTCACATTTAAGTGCTTGGCAAAGGGTTCATCCAACCACACTCATACTATCTCTCTACCATTCCACTCCTGAACAGCGCATGGCAAAAACGAACACCTAAACCTTTCTGTTGGAGCTCTGATTTCTCTTATTTTATTTTGATGATCATTCCTACCTATGTAGATTGGTCTCAACAAAATATTTTCGCTTTCAGAAGAGAAAGTTGGTGATTGAAAATTCATAAATAGATCTCGCCGCAATGAAAAACGTCTTTGTTTTAATGACTTCCATCCCAACTCGCATATCATATCTGCTATACTCTCTCCCCTATTACGTGATAATACAAAATGAGCTGCCCTTTTTTGCACCCTTTCGATGTCCTCCGTCAATCCCACCTGGTAAGGCTCCCACACCCTGCAGCAATATTCTAACACCGGACCTCTGCACAATATCCATAACATTATCTTGTGTGGATGCTCAAATGTCTATGTGGCACTGCTGCTCTGTTTGGACTAAAGCATTCCTTCCGTTCTTTCTCTTACATTAGCATAAAAACAAAATTTCTAGTCATCAGTAACAATACAGGTTAGAAATGGTCAGTGGTATTCACCCACTAATCAAGAACAAGCAAGAGGGTAATGTACATACGGCCAACCACTGATTTATATGGTTTGGCATGTGGTACCCGTATGATTTATTGTTGAACCTTCTCCTTTGTATTCAAATGCTGCACAGTGACGGAATGGTCATACTTCATCACATTTTCTGGTTCTTGAGTTCAATGTTGTGCATCATCGTGGATTAATGCATCCAGATGATCTTCATCAAATGCTGAAGGTCTTTCTGAAAATGGAGGGTCAATAATGTCAAAACAATCATCCTTTAAATTAGAAAATCTTTCCTTGCCATGCTCTGTCCCATGGCATTATCCCCATACATGGTGAAAACATTACCATTGAAACCACATATTCATAAACTCCACTGTTCTCATTTTGCCGACTTAGCCATTTTAAATTAAAATGTAGCAGTGCTTTGTGTCAACATAATATTCATAGAATGACAATTTACCTAAAAGAATGTGTCCACATTAAGTGAGAACAAGGTAATGTACTTCGTAAAAATGGTGGAAAAGACCACTGTATCCTTTGATCCCTAGGCATATGAACTTGTCTTAGATCACATGTAATGCCCCCAACAACACAAAACACAATGATGGGAAAAGCTGACTTAAAGCATACATTGTGTGCTCACTCTTACATTATTGGTATTGGCTGCATAAGTAACAATAACACAGTGCACAGTGTTCACTTAAGATGTCTCTCTGTTTTTGCTCCCAACATTTAATGTTCTAATGATGTACCAACATCATAATGCATTGATGGTGGGTGGTTTAAATAAAAAATATGTACAAATGAAATGAGTTTCGTGACAAGGCTGAAGATATATCGGTACATAGGACACTGCATAGAACTGTATGGAACATTGTAGATGTAACTGTAGATGTGCTCCAAGGAAGTGTGTGGGGCCCTTGATATTGATGTTTTATATTAATGACATCACAGACATTCTTCTTCTTTTTGTTTTTCTGTTTGGGGTACCTAATGACCACATACTAATTTCAATGCTTCCTCCTTTGTTCTTCTTCCAGGTTTCCTTCGTCTTCACTATCTATCCTTTTTTCTTCCTCAGACCATTCTGACCCTGTCTTCCTCTTCTTCTTCCTGCCTTGGAATGCTTCCATTTGCAACACTTTCTTCTTGAAATCCTATCATTCTGCTGGGTCTTTTTCTTGTATTTCTTTCCAAATCTTTCCTAACTACTTGAATCTGTCCTGTAATCTCCAGTTTCTTTCTGAATCTGTCCTGTTGTTGACATCTTGTCCCAAAGATGCTTAACAATCTGCTCATGGATTTCCTAACAGCCTGAGTATTTTTCAAATGATTCTTAATTCTAGGACTTGAAGTTTGTATAACTCATAATTCAACATTAAACATTCACTTGCATAGAGACATTCTGGTTTTACTACTGTGCTGTAGTGCTGTATTTTCAAATTTTTAGACACACACACACCTTGTTGTAAATGTTCATGTTTATATCATATGCTTTCTCCATTTTACATACTATTTTGACTACAGCAAATATTTTTGAAGCCATTGCCTTGAATCTTTCTACCCAAATATTTGAATTTATAAACCCTCTTTATCTGTTCATTATCTGTTACTAGGATTTCTGGGTCATTTTTTTATGTTTGCCCTAAAACATTTTTCCTACAGAAACTTTTAAAGCTGCTTTGTTACGTATTCCATCTAAGAGGTTGATTTGTATTTCTGAATTTGTTATATTTTTATAAAGAATGGCATAATCATTTGCAAATACTAGACACTGAATTTCAGTATCTCTTTTTCCTGAAGTCTCCAGTCTCATTGTGACAGCTTATGTTCTTTGCCTTTTGTTTCAATTATCTTACTATTTCCTCTAAGATACAGTTGAGGTGGCGTGGAAACATGTTGTCACCCTGCATTTCACCTGTTATTTTGAGTGCCTTAGGTGTTTCACACCAAAACTTTATTTATGCTTCAGTGTGTGGGTGTTTCATGAATAAGGTTTGCTAGTTTAGTGTAATGCCAAGTTCTTGAGTCACTTTACCCACTGTTTACCTGTCAATCAAATGCTTTTCTAAAACCTGTAAATGTTAAAACTATGTCTTAAAATTCGTATGGACTAAAAGTTGAAATTCTGTTCTGAGCCAGATTCGATCTTTCTAAATCCACTCTGATATTCTCCCAAATGGCTGTCAAGTGTTACTTCTACCTTGTTTAGTAATATTGTTAAAAATATAATACAGCCCACTTGCAACAGATACATACCTGTGCAATTATTTAGATAATGCCTATGACTTTTTTGTGCACAAGATGGATAGGAGCCACTTTCCAGTCTTCTGGAATCTTTTCAGTTTCCCATATTTCTTCAGACATAATCTGAAGGTTAGTTGTCATTTCTGCTTGACACCAGTTATGGTTGAGATGATTTTATTTCTTCTCCACTGGCTTTGTTGTTTTTCAGGGTTTTTGTTTGTTTGTTTGTCTGTTTGCTGTAGGTGGTAGATCTGCTTCCATGTTTTCATCAAATATCTGGAAATTCTAGCTAACAATTCAGTTATCTACAGTTCAAGAATTGATCGAAGTACTTTCTTAGTAATTTACATGTGTGGTTATTGCTTAGACCTATTTTACCATTTTCGTCTCTGATGTAAATACATTGGAGCATGATATCATTTTTGAATAAAACCATGACTGTATGTATGAGAGCATTTTTTCTGCTGTAGTACACAGTGATTCTTTTTTATCACTAATTACGATACTCGTGTCATCTGCAAATAGTAGAATTTTGGCTGGGCTGTCTGGAGCCTGTATGTCATTGATATAAACTAGAAATAACAATGGGCCCAGAATGCTGCCCTGAGAAACAACTATTTAAATTTGTTTTGGTTCAGATTCTTGGATGACCTCAGCTCAACAACTTGTGATCTGTTTTGCAGATAGGATTCAAACCAATTTTTAACGGTACCCCTGATGCATATTGCTTCAAGTTTCCCTAGTAATATTACATTGTTCACAGTATTGAAGGCTTTGGCTAAATCTAGATTAATTCCAACAACCTGTTTGTTTGACTCAAAATTTCTTACTATTGCTGTGCAATATGGCTGTTTCTGTACTGTGCCATGTTGACTGTTATTTATTAGTTTATGTTTTTCTAGATATTTTGTAACCCTGATTTTCATAAATTCCTCAAGTATTTTGGAGAAGTATGGGAGGAGAGATATAGGTTGGTAATTTTCTGTTTTATGTCTGTCACCATTTTTGTGTAGAGGTATCACTTTAGAGATTTTATTTTATCCGGAAATATCTCTTCACTAAGGGACAAGTTTACTATGTGCTCTATAGGTTCGACAACACGTGGAGCAATTTTTTAATTATTGATACAGGTACATCATCCAAACCAGAGGACAATTTGGATTTCAAGCATTTAATGACTTTTAGAACTTAATGCTCGTCTGATGGGATTGCCATCATGCTGGTATTTACCATTGGAGACATCACTGTTAATTGTTGCTTAAAGTAAGGGGAATATTAACAAAATAATTGTTTACATTATTTGCCATGGCGTTTTTTCTATGGGGATATTTTCATTATTTTTAAGATGGATTTCCTGTTCTTTAGTTTGACCCAAATTTTTTTTCTTTTTTTTTACCTCATCATTCTGGACTTGTTACTAGCCTGCCTTATTAATCTATCACTACTTAATAATTTTGCTTTTAATATTACTTCGCGGTAAGTCTGTTTGTATGTTCTCACATACTCAACAAACTGCTGATCATGACATGTTTTTAACTTTAAACTTAGTAATATCATGGTTTCACTTGATGTTTTAATTGCGGATGTACTCCAGGTCCCTTTGGATCCAGATGATCTGTAACTCAAAAGCTTTTTTGGGAAGCACATTTCAAAGTATGCCATAAAAGTGGAAGCAAATGTATTGTTAGCATCATTTGTGTTTGTTTGTGCCAAGACCTCTGGCCAAACTGCATTTTTAACATTATTTTTGAACTGATTACAATTTTCAGTAGAGAAAAATCGTTTGTACTCCTTTTTATTTTCCCCTCCTTGGGAGTTGCAGTGAGATTAAAGGTTAGTGCATTATGATCTGATAATCCTATATTCACATTTGTAACTGCAACTTCATGTGTGACCACATTTGAGAAGATGTTATTTATTAGGCTTTCACTGGAATCTGTTGTTCTAGTGGGAGCTGATACGTGGGGAAACAAGTTGAAGCTTTTAGTATGTCTAAAAACTTGTATTTTACTGAACTCTGGACCAATAGATTAATATTAAAGTCACCACAAAGAATTATGGCAGAGTTCTCATTTGAGAAAAATGTCGAGCATTTCTTCCAAATTCTTAAGAGAGACTTCAGTATCTCCAGATGGTGATCTGCAAATTGCTGCAACAATTACTTTCTTTTCTATGATTAATGGTTTAGCCTCATATCTTAACTTAAATTTAAGCTTGGGATTTAGATAAATGCATACACCACCACCTTTGACATTTTTGCCTATAGTACTGACTGGCAAGTTTATAATATGTGTGACCAAAAGGACTTATACTATATCTGTACATTGTATAAGGCTCAGTCACAACTTCTGTGCATGTCTATGACAGGTGGGGTGGGCAGCCTATCAAGTTAGGCTGTGGTCTCCTGATCTCACATTTTGTGCTCGCTTACTCAGTTGTGCAGGACTCTGACACTTGTCTCACTCCTCTGTCAACACAGCTTCCCTTTCATGTTGTTTGTCCCCTAACACTGCAGTCAGGTGTCATGTGGTGTAACTATTTAATACAATGATGTATTATATTCTGTACCTTATTTTCTATACTTCTTCTCAAACTCTGTTATAATTACTTTAAAATTCAAAATTGATGCCTTTGACGCATCACATTTTTATAAATAACTTACTATGTCGCTTTTGACTTAACAAATTATTTATTCCCTTCATCATCACACTCGTGAACTACACTAAAAGATCACCTTCATTCAGTATAAAAGAGACACTCACAATAATTTTGAAGGTTCCTCTTCTGTGTCTCACAACATACATCAGTTGTTGAAATAACTCCTTCGGCAGCCTATTGCTTTACAGGACAGTGTGGTGACCCCACAGAATACTTATTTTAACACATGTAGTTTGGCACCCAAAGCTGCTGCGATAGCTGTACAGTGCTGAAGGTGCATATTGTCCCCTGATGTAAGTCACCACACACAAAATAGAAATCACACTAATGAACAATATCTGTGCATTTATGTTTGACATGTTGTTTTCTATTGCTCTTTTCATAATGTGTACACAACACTTCTTTCAAAATGGCATTCATTGATAAGAAGTCATTGATATGTGCATGTCTCCTCTGGAGTGGTACATACAAGCACAGTCTGTGAACATGGTGCCCAGTGAACACAGTCTAACGTTTTTTAAAAATTTTTTTCCTATATGCCATGAATGTGGATTTCTTTTTGTAACTATGGCTTCAGAGATTGGTTATAGCCTCAGTACATCATTGTCCATGACAAAATACGCAAATTTACCCTCAATTGCAGCCATAATTTAAGAGCATGTCCCTAAAGTGAACATAAAGTACTTGAAAGATGTTTTCCTCTCTGTGTGTACAATAGTATCCAGTGCAGAACCACAGCGGCTGCGGACACCCGAGCCTGGAACCAGTACTGGGGCTGAGGCCATACATGCAGTGAAGTCACCTGGTGAGTAAGAGTAAATTTACACGTAATTGCAGCCTTAACTAAAGCAGTACATAAAGTACTTAAAAGACGTTTTACTCTCTGTGTGTACAATAGTAGGCAGTGCAGAACAGCAGCAGCTACGGTCACCAGAGGCTGGACCCAGTACTGCAGGTGCAGCGAAGTCACCTGGTGAGTAAGAGTAAGAGCCCACTGTGGCAGGCTTACATTCCTGCTTTGTACACTAGAGAATCAAATGTATCTGGACACCTATTAGTGGACATTAAGATTTTGTGTTCTCCTTTGAGGACTTGAACTCTTCTGGGGACACTTTGACATTTCGAAATCTCTGTGGGTGGATGCCAGCCCATTCTTCCTTGATAGCTGATACCAGACAAGGTAGAAATTTTGGACACAGGGTATGGAGTGAAAATGCCATTTTTAACTAATGCCTAAGACGATCCATTGCTTTCAGGTTGGATCATCGGCAGGCAAGCCTTCTTCAGGAATGCCACTGGTTATAAGCCTTTGCCTAACAATGCTGATCCATGAGAGGTACAAGTGTTGAGCTGAGCTGATCAAATCGGTCGTTGTCTGTGAACTGTTCCTCTGCTGTGTATAGTACACAATACTGTCAAATATGTACTGACCCTTCTGCATTTATCATATCCTGAAGTACAATAAGGGGAGAACAAGTTAAAGAGGAGAAATTGCATATTGTTACACTGCCTGCTCTGCACTGCATTGTTGGCAGTAGAGTTAATGGCGGATAATGTTCACTGAGTAGTCACTCTATTCAAATTCTTCCGTCAGATACCCACGGAGTATAGCACTGTTTGTCACTCCAAATCTCGTTTCCACTCATCCACTCAACAGCAGTCATGGGTTTTTATGCTACAGTCAGTGTGACTTTATGTTGAACAGAAATGTTGTTTCCAGAAGCTGCTCAGCCACTGTAACCAGTTTTTCTAACTCCCTGTACACAGCCATTTCCTTAGCGGGCTCCTAGCTGCACTTCAAAACTGAAGAGTGACTGCAGCAGCTAACTGCAAGCTGGTTTTTACTATTTCCTACCACAATGATAGAAGCACTTGTCCATCAGCATACTGTGTGTGCCTGGACTTAATGTAGCATTGGTTGTTCCTTCACATTTTCACTTAACTGTCACATCGCTGACAACTGACTTGAGCAAGTTCGGAAGGGCTGAAATGCATCCCTGTGTTAATTATTCAGGTGTAATGCAAAGAAAAGTCCATGTTCAGTGTACTCAGATCCCTGACTGATGAATTCTGCTTACAAAACAGTATTACCTGCCACTTCCTATAATATATATGACGGCAGTATCAGTTGCCGAAAGAACAATTGCCATGGATAACCATGCAGCTTTGCTAGAAATGAAATGATGATTAAATGGATGGAGCGTCTGCCATGTAAGCAGGAGATCCCGGGTTCGAGTCCTGGTCGGGGCACACATTTTCAACATTTCCCCAATGAAGTACATCACCGCCTGTTTGCAGCTAGGGTGTCCATTTAATTATCATTTCACTTCCTATAATAGTAGCTCCACTTCTCATTGAATTAAAATGCTCAGTTGCCCATTACATAAGGGTGCCCATGTATTTTGATTGGATAGTGGGTTTATAGTTCTTATCTATGCGATTTCTGCAACCCCTTAGTCAGTCCACCATACACAATTCAATTAGAATCCAGAAATCACAATATATTTTATTATATTTATGTTTTTGAATATTGAGGACTTTGATTTGGGGCGAGTATTTACTGACTTACAGAAATACAAAGTTTACCTATATAGCTGTGGAAATATGTGTGCTGAGAATTACAGGGAGGGAAAAGGAAACAGAAAAATGGACAGGGAACAGGCAGGAGTAGGAGACGTAGTGGGGAGGTAGTGGAGATGAGTGACAAATGTAGTGATGGAGTGAGTGACAGATAGGATAAGACAATTACATGCTCCTATCCTAGAGAGGTGAGTGGGGGGAACATTGAGGTGACAGTCTGGTGTGAGGCATTGAGTGGATATCAGGCTACATGGACTACAAGCTGCAATGCCTGTAGCTTGAGACCAGAATAGTAGGAGAAGCCAGGGAAGAGGCTTAATCAAACAGTGGGACTCCAATGAATGAATGAATGAATGAATGATGTGAGTAGAAGAAACAGAGGATGATTTGTATTTCAAAACTGAACCTTTTTGTACAACCTATTAGGGTAGTAACTTAAATGGAAATATTGGGGTGTGAATCTAGTTTACAAATGGTCATAGCTGATGCGTTCAGCACTACCATAAATAATTTGATACTAACATTTTCAGGGGCTCCCTTAACCTTTCTGTGGTCAATCAGACATAAAGGTCCTGCCAAAATGTTTGTTTCAGAATCTGCACAACCATAGGAATGTCCCATTTCATTGTGTACTGTAATCTGTTGTTCAGTTTATGTACAATTAGAACCCATAAGCTGACAGGTGATGCTAGAATGTGTTTTTTTCTTTGTTGGTACAGAAGTGAGTACAGTATGTTTTGTAGAAGGAGCTTCCTATCTTTGGCTTAATTGTGGATGGCAAGGACAGTGTAGATAATATTTATCTTTATTACATTATTTGCTAGGTATATACTATTTGACATGTATTTTCACTGATAACTCATTCTTGAAGAAAACTGATGTCTGTGTCTTGTAACTAAATTAACGCATGTCTTTATTAATGAAAATCATATAAAAATCATGACTGTAGTTGGAAATCTACCACCACAAATGTACAGATACTGTTCTCTTGATGTACTGTTTTTCTTCTTTCTCATGAGATAGTGTACTGGAGACATTTGTTTTCTTTTCCTTATTTTGTGTTGAATGTCTCAATAGTTTCTTGGAATTAGTTGTTTACAATTATTTATGGAGCTGTCTTTTGAATTACGGGGAGGGTGGTTATGAAGAATACAGTCAGCAGAAATAAGGTTTCTATGATCTACTTCATAACATATGAAAGCTGATCACCTCTGAAATGGCCCCCCAGGGGGTCCACAACTCTTTTGTGGACACGTGCGTAGCGAGCACGGGACCCCGAGCTAATGTGGCCCTCCTTCCTTTTCCGGGCTGCATACCTTCCCTTCCCTTTCCGCATCCCTCCCCGTCCCCCATCTTCGCCCCCCCCCCCCCCTCACCTCTGTCTCTTTCCTTCCTTTCTCCCCCTCTGGGAGTATGGTTTGTGCCTACGTCCGGAGACGGACGCTCGAAACTGTTCCAAATTCCTTGCTCTTACACTTGCCAGTCCTCGTCCTTCCTCTGTCCTTCTCTTTTCCTTCCCTCTTCTCCTTGCCCTTTTCTCCGCTACGGCGTTTGAGACCCCCTCTTCTTTCCTTTCCCTTTCTCTTCTTTCCTCCCTGTGCGTGTCTGAAGGCCGACCCACGCACTTCCATGCGTAGCCGGTGACGGGGTAACGCGTAATTCCCCGCCCCGGGTAGACAGGTAGGACACGTACGTACCCCCTGGTAACGGCCAGGCCCAGGGAGGGGTGATTACCCGAGCTGATACCTTCCGAAAGTGCCGATTGGTCCCTCCGTCCGTTTGTCGGGAGGTGTGACCTGAGGTGTGAACAATCACCTAAGGCGGGTGTGCCCTCGGCGAGGGCCCCCACAAGGGAGGAGCGCGCCATCGGAGACGCCGGTAATCATGGGGGATTCTTCCGCAATGGTTTCCTCACCTTCCACTATGTCTGCTCACAAACGTAAGTTCACTGAGTCTCAGCCACAGACTGTTCTTCCATCGTTGCCACAGTTCCTTGTCGTTTCTCGGTCTGACGAAGGTCACGACTTTTCCACGGTCAACCCTTTCATTATACAGAAAGGTGTCGACGCAATTGCGGGTCCTGTAAAGTCTTGTTCCAGATTACGGAACGGCACCCTGTTGTTAGAAACACACAGTGCCCTCCAGGCTCAAAAATTGCTGCGTACTTCTCTGCTCCACACCTTCCCTGTCCGGGTGGAACCGCACCGTACCTTAAATTCCTCGCGTGGAGTCGTTTATACGCGCTCCCTCGATGGGTTGTCTGACGAAGAAATTCAGCATTACCTGTCTGACCAGGGCGTCACAGCTGTTCATCGGGTTACGAAAAGGGTTGATTCGAACATCATTCCAACCCGCACTGTCTTCTTGACATTTGACAAAGTTCAACTCCCATCAAAAATCAAAGCAGGCTATGAGATAATTTCCGTTCGCCCTTATGTCCCAAACCCTACACGTTGCTATCGATGTCAGCGGTTCAATCATACCAGCCAGTCCTGTTCCAATCCGGCCAAATGTGTTACTTGTGGCAAGGATGCCCATGAGGGTGCTTGTCCACCTCCATCCCCTCGCTGCATCAACTGTATGGGTGACCACGCTGCCTCGTCTCGAGATTGCCCCGTTTTTAAGGATGAAAAGCTCATCCAGGAAATAAGAGTGAAGGAAAAGGTGTCGACCTTTGCTGCTCGAAAGTTACTCGCCAGTCGACAGCCCACCGTGCCTCAGAAAGGTAAATACAGCGCTGTCCTTGCTTCTCCTCGACCAACAAAGGAGGCGGCCACGCAGACTTGCGACTTCACATTTAGTACCACGGTCGTCAGATCGGCCAGCGCAAAGATCGCCCGTTCAACCTCACCCCTTTCGCCTGCCCACTCTATGGCTCACCCTTCATCGGGTTCTGTTAAATCTCGAGCCCAAAAGTCAGACGCCAAGTCTTCGAAAAAAGAGCATTCTCGTGAAGAGTTTTTACGTACCGCAACTTCACAACCATCGGTTCCTCCTTCATCTAAACATCATACTTCTAAGAAGGCTACGAAGAAACACAGTTCCTCTCCTTCTCCGCCAAGACGTGTCCCATCTACAGCACCACCTGGCGGAAATCGCCCTCGGCCATCTTCTGTGTCGCCGAGGCGCACTGCTGGTGGCCGGTCAACTGGCCGATCGTTGGTGGCAGGAGCTGCTCCTGACCAACCTATGGATCAGGATCTTCTGCCTTCGACTGAATGCCATTCCATGCTGTCGGTCGCAAGCTCTGAGCAGTCGTTGAGTTGACAGCACCCTTGGTCACGTTCCTCCATTTTCTGTTCACCCTATGTCCATTATCCACTGGAATATCCGCGGCATTCGCGCCAATCGGGAGGAATTGTCGATCCTTTTACGATCCCACTCGCCGGTCATCTTCTGTCTTCAGGAAACAAAGCTGCGTCCCCATGACCGCTTTGTTCTCCCTCATTTTCAGTCCGTCCGATATGACCTCCCCTCTGTTGAAGGCACTCCAGCCCATGGAGGACTCATGATTCTGCTCCATGATACTCTCCATTATCACCCAATCCCCTTAAACACTTCCTTCCAAGCTGTCGCCGTCCGTCTTTCCCTTTCTGGATACACGTTCTCTCTTTGTACGGTATACATTCCATCGTCTACACCAATGGCACGAGCTGATCTCCTTCATCTTCTTGATCAGCTTCCACCCCCCTATTTGCTGGTTGGGGACTTCAATGCCCACCACCCGCTTTGGGGATCTCCACATCCTTGTCCACGTGGCTCACTATTGCTAGACGTCTTCCACCAAGCGGATCTAGTCTGCCTCAACACTGGGGTCCCCACATTTTTGTCTGCCTCCACGGCAAATTTATCTCATTTGGACCTTGCGGTCGGTACTGTTCCGCTAGCTCGGCGCTTCGAATGGTTCGCCCTTGATGATACACACTCGAGTGACCACTTTCCATGTGTTCTTCGACTGCAGCCTCTACTGCCATATATGCGCTCGCGTCGCTGGAAGTTTGCCCAAGCCGATTGGACACTTTTTTCGTCTCTAGCGACATTCGATGACCGTCGCTTTCCCAGCGTCGACGATGAGGTCACACATTTTACCGACGTTATTCTCACAGCTGCGGAACGTTCAATACCACGCACCTCCGAATTGCCCCGGCGCCCTCCAGTTCCTTGGTGGAACGAGGCATGCCGTGACGCAATACGTGAGCGGCGACGTGCTCTTCGCATTTTCCGTCACCATCCAACTTTGTCCAACTGTATCCGATATAAGCAGCTCCGTGCGCGCTGCCGTCGCGTCATCCGCGAAAGCAAGAAGGCAAGCTGGAAATTCTTTACTAGCTCATTTAACAACTTCACTCCCTCCTCGGAAGTTTGGAGTCGGCTTCGACGGTTCTCAGGCGCGCCTAGTTTCTCCCCGGTCTCTGGGCTCACTGTCGTGCATGATACCTTAGTGGACCCCGTCGCAATTTCTAACTCATTGGGTCAGCACTTTGCTGAGATTTCGAGCTCTTCAAATTACCCGCCAGCGTTTCTCCCGAAGAAACGTGCAGCGGAAGTGCGACATCTTGCTTTCTCCTCTCACAATCGCGAAAGCTACAATACTGTTTTCTCCATGCGCGAACTCCAACATGCACTCTCTTCTTCTCGCTCCTCCGCCCCAGGACCGGATGGTATCCATGTCCAAATGTTGCTGCATTTATCAACCCATAGCCTGCGTTACCTCCTTCGCCTTTATAATCGAATTTGGACCGACAGTACCTTTCCCAGGCGATGGCGGGAAGCTATTGTCGTTCCCGTTCCGAAACCTGGAAAGGACAAACATCTCCCCTCTAGCTATCGCCCCATTTCTCTCACGAGTAGTGTCTGTAAGGTTTTGGAGCGTATGGTGAATTACCGTTTAGCTTGGTGGCTGGAGTCCCGCAGTCTTTTAACACCAGCCCAATGCGGATTCCGAAAGCATCGTTCTGCCGTTGACCATCTTGTTGCTCTCTCCACTTATATCATGAACAATTTTCTCCGGAAACGCCAAACGGTAGCAATATTTTTTGATCTGGAGAGAGCATACGATACCTGTTGGAGGACAGGCATTCTCCGCACACTGTTCTCTTGGGGCTTTCGAGGCCGGCTGCCCCTTTTTCTTCGCGAATTTATGGCAGAGCGCACATTTAGGGTGCGGGTGAACACTACTTTCTCCCGTACTTTCTCCCAAGAAAACGGGGTACCCCAGGGCTCCGTGCTGAGTGTTGTACTGTTTGCCATCGCCATTAATCCAATTATGGATTGTCTCCTTCCTGATGTCTCGGGCTCCCTCTTTGTGGACGATTTTGCGATCTACTACAGCTCTCAACGGACCAGCCTTCTTGAAAGACGTCTTCAAGGATGTCTCGATCGCCTCCACTCGTGGAGCATCGAAACCGGCTTCCGTTTCTCACCCAGTAAGACCGTTTGTGTAAATTTTTGGCGACGTAAGGAGTTTCTTCCACCCTCCTTACATCTAGGTCCTGTCAACCTTCCGTTTTCCGACGTCGCTAAATTCTTGGGTCTTATGTTTGACAGAAAACTGTGCTGGTCCTCCCACGTTTCCTATCTTTCGGCTCGCTGTCTGCGTTCGCTTAACGCCCTCCGTGTCCTGAATGGTACCTCTTGGGGAGCGGACCGAGTGGTCCTTCTCCGCCTCTATCGCGCCTTAGTGCGCTCGAAATTGGATTATGGAAGCATAGTCTACTCCTCTGCTCGGCCGTCTATTCTTCGGCGTCTCGACTCTATCCACCACCGTGGATTACGTTTAGTATCTGGAGCTTTTTACACCAGCCCTGTGGAAAGCCTTTATGCTGAGACTGCTGAACCTCCGCTGTCCAATCGGCGGGCAGTCCTTCTGAGTCGTTATGCTAGCCATCTGTCTTCCATGCCTGCTAATCCAGCGCATGACCATTTTTTCGACGCCTCCTTTGATGTCGGGTATGCAGGCCGCTCCTCCTCCCTACTACCCCCGGGAGTCCGCTTCCGTCAACTGCTCCATTCTCTTTCCTTCCGCTTTCCTAAAACCTTCTTGACAACTTGGGGTACAGCACCGCCTTGGCTCCGTCCCCAGATCAACTTGCTCAGAGACCTATGTCAATTTCCCAAGGATGGTACCCCTACACTTGTTTACCGTCGGGCATTTGCTGCTCTATGTGCACAAATGACGGATGCCACATTTATTTACACCGATGGCTCGAAAACATCGTTAGGTGTAGGGAGTGCCTATATTGTTGGCGACACCTGAAATAACTTTCGGCTTCCCGACCAGTGTTCGGTTTATACTGCGGAGCTTTACGCTGTTCTCCAGGCTGTCCATTACATCCGCCGCCATCAGCGGATACAGTACGTAATCTGCTCAGATTCTCTCAGCTCTCTCCTAAGTCTCCAAGCTCTTTACCCTGTGCACCCTCTGGTCCACCGGATTCAGGACTGTCTGCGCTTGCTCCACCTGGGGGGCGTCTCAGTGGCGTTCCTCTGGCTCCCAGGACACGCTGGTATCTGTGGAAATGAGGCGGCCGATATAGCGGCCAAGGCTGCAGTCTCTCTTCCTCGGCCAGCTATTCAGTCTCTTCCGTTTACCGATCTACGGAGCGTTTTATGCCGCCAAGCTGCTCATTTATGGCATGCGCATTGGTCAACACTTCCCCACAATAAATTGCGGGAAGTGAAAGCCCTTCCTTGCGCTTGGACCTCTTCCTCCCGAACGCGTCGTCGGGAGGAGGTAATTTTAGCTCGACTCCGGATAGGGCACTGTCTTTTTAGTCATCGACATCTTTTAAGCGGTGATCCTCCCCCACTCTGTCCCCACTGCTCTCAGCTGTGGACGGTCAGACACCTTTTAATTGAATGCCCCTATTTTAATCCGTTACGCTCCCGTCTACAGCTATCGCCTGATCTATCGTCGATTTTAGCAGATGACACGCGCTCAGCTGACCGCGTTCTACAGTTTATTAGTGACAGTGAAATGACGTCAGTCATTTGAAGCTTTTTTTTGGGGGACAACCAACCCCTTTCTATAGTGGATTTTTAAGCATTCCTTCTGCCTTTAGTTACTCAAATTTTATGATTTTGTTCCCTTTGCTGCTGATTTTAAATTTCGTTTTTTCCTGTTTTCTATGTCACGGGCTGGGCGCTAATGACCATAGAAGTTTTGCGCCCTAAAACCACAAACAAAAAAAAAAAAAAAAAAAAAAAAAAAACCTCTGAAATGAAGGTGCTGGGAGTGTATAGTAGAGTGAAAACAACTGAAGCATGTGGGATGAATGTGTCAATGCTTTTGGAGAGAATGGCTGATAATACAGTATCACTTCCTGTTCACTAGATTTGTCTCTGGTGCCAGTACCTTTGTTCATAAAATATTTCCCATCAAGACTTTCACTACAGTTTGATCCCAGACCAATCTGTTCATCTTTCTGCCTCACCTCTCTACAGGGAGTCCAGCAGGGAGCTGCCTTGCCCCATCTGCCACCCACACTCGTGGTCATATGTCCCACCTAATGTGGATGATCCATGCACATGGAGAGAGATGTGCTCAGGTAGCCATGAACATTAGAACATCATTGCAACACAGAAGGCACATGATAATGTTGGGCAAGTGAAACAGCTTCCTAGGGCAAGCAACATAAAAATACTCCTGATATGCTGTAAGGTTGTCACTAATATGAGCTAAGCTGAGCACTGCAAGCTGCACTGATGATGTCCTAGATTCCAATGTTGCTGTGCTCAGAGGAAAAGTTTTGACTGTAACAGCAGCCAAAAGTATGAACTGTCATCCCCATGGAGGAGATGGCAGTGTCATCCATGAGGCACACACCTGGAAGAAAAATACAGAAATTGGGCCAAGACATCAGTAAGGAGGGATGATGATGTGGAATGGTGCAGGCAGAAAGATACCAGGATGAAAGAAAGAAGTGGCACAAGGCATTTGAACACGGAGCAAAACCATTCAAACACTATGCAGAAGCACTTGAACACAGAGATGAAGGCTACCTAATGGATCACAGGACACTGGTAAAAAGCTTCCAGAGACAAAAAAGGAATTACAAAAGCACTAGAAGAGAGATGTTCCTGAGTGGACAAGAGGAAGAGTGTTTCATTGTGGCACAGATCGTACATGCCAACATGAAGCAAATGAAACAACTTTCTGATGAAGGCAAGGAAGAGAATGCCCTGATGCATGAAAAGATTGCCACTAATATGAAAACTTTTCTTGAAGCTTCCAGTTGAGCACTCTGTCTGTAACAACTGACAAACACTGCTGTAGGTAGCACTGGCAATGCCAATATTGTGGGCCGCATTCTTATTAATATAGTCATGCATTCCAAAGTAGATAGTTGATGTCGAGTCTGGAACTTGGGTTGGCTAGTGAGCCACTGCACATTCCCCTACAAAGGCTATGTAGTGGAGAAATACTGTTAAGTTGTCCAGTGTCGCATGGCTCCAGGGTGGAAACCATGCAGTGGCTGTCATTGGCAAGATCCGCTGCACTGAGGGTGAGTTTCAGTTTCAAGCCTGTTAAGATGCCAGCAACTGACATACCTCTGTTGTGTGGCATAAGGCAGGATTGTAAAGCACCAGCCAGATGCTACACAACCCACTTCCACCTCATTCCTATTATGTCTCCTAATCCATCCTGTTCCCATACACATCAGATTTTCTTTCTGTCTCACCTCTACAAAATATCCACCTGAGAAATAATCTGCCTCACCTGCCACTCATTCTCCTCACTACTTGTACCCATCTGTAAGTAAAGAAAGGAGTGTTACATTGAATGTGTTTGATGTGGCATTATTACTGCACAAACAGCAAAAATGTGGTAAGTGATAAACATTTTTGCTATTACTTTCTGTGGGGTATCTGTGAGAGAAATTCATGATAATTTAAAATTATTGGTGAAGTTTTCTGCAAAACACTAAGTGCTCTCATTGGCAAATACTGGATGAATATAATGTCAGTACATGAATGCAATTAGTGAAGGTGCATAAACATGTTTACACACAGTTCCTAAATGTTAAACGTGACACTGTGTTAACTGTGTAACATAAGATTGTATGTTTTATTAAGCAGATTTTAAAATTTGATCAATAATTATGTGAAATGATGACAATAAACATTTATTTGTCCCTGCCAGTCTTCAGATAGCAAGCGTGCAACCGGAATAAAGTTCTGGCTTTCTGGAACTCGGTAATATTGATGGTTGTTTATAATTGAGTTGATTAGATGCTCAATTATACACTGATCTGTACTTTTTCTAAAAGATAGAAACAATTGATTCTGTTGTTTATCAGGTCATGTTGAAACACACTTAGTTTATCACTAGTTTGTTTTACTTGTGCAGATAAAGTATTTTTTATATTAACACGCAAATTCTTTTTTTGTCAATCAGGCCCTGCTGAGGAGGAAGGCACGCGCCCCATCGCTCAGGTGAGTGAAAGTAGTGGATGCACATATGAGACTGGCAGAGCAAGTGTGATTTTCACCAGTAGCATATAAAGTTTGGTTCTGTGGCATGTAATGAACCCCACACTGCTTCCTGTCCTCCTCCCAGGGTGAGGACATATTTCATCAGCTCAGGGCTTTGAACCGTTAAAATACTTCCTCCTATTCTGAGCTACTCTGCACACTACCAACTTGCTTAATCAAATAAACTCCTTTATTAATATCCTATTCATCTCCATTTCAGTCTCATTGCATCTCCCATGGCAGTCTGTTTCCTGACATCACAAACTTTGCAACTTCTTTAGCACTGTTAACTGAAATGCTATCTCAAGTCTAAATTACTTGCTAAATGAACCAAAAAATATCTCAAAGACCACTCATATACTGGCTCTTAATTTAAAACAAGTAACTCTCTTTAATTATTAATGTCAAGTCATGTGTCATTGGTTAGTGTACAGAATCTTACTGACAGCTCGACTTCATCTTCGTTCTCCTGATGTAATGGCAGTTGTCATGATGCTGACAGTTCTAGGGGGAAGGCACATTGCTGAACAAGAATGAGACAGCAAGGAATAAACCCATGGACTGGTTGTTTGTGTTGCCATCATCATTTGTGAAAGTGGCATGGCTGGACCATGTAAAATTTGGGGATTCGTGTGCATGCTGATAACCACGCCATTGAGTGCCCCCTAACCAGGTATCATCATCATCATCATGATACACTCCTGGAAATGGAAAAAAGAACTCATTGACACCGGTGTGTCAGACCAACCATACTTGCTCCGGACACTGCGAGAGGGCTGTACAAGCAATGATCACACGTGCGGCACAGCGGACACACCAGGAACCGCGGTGTTGGCCGTCGAATGGCGCTAGCTGCGCAGCATTTGTGCACCGCCGCCGTCAGTGTCAGCCAGTTTGCCGTGGCATACGGAGCTCCATCGCAGTCTTTAACACTGGTAGCATGCCGCGACAGCGTGGACGTGAACCGTATGTGCAGTTGACGGACTTTGAGCGAGGGCGTATAGTGGGCATGCGGGAGGCCGGGTAAACGTACCGCCGAATTGCTCAACACGTGGGGCGTGAGGTCTCCACAGTACATCGATGTTGTCGCCAGTGGTCGGCGGAAGGTGCATATGCCTGTCGACCTGGGACCGGACCGCAGCGACGCACGAATGCACGCCAAGACCGTAGGATCCTACGCAGTGCCGTAGGGGACCGCACCACCACTTCCCAGCAAATTAGGGACACTGTTGCTCCTGGGGTATCGGCGAGGACCATTCACAACCGTCTCCATGAAGCTGGGCTACGGTCCCGCACACCGTTAGGCCGTCTTCCGCTCACGCCCCAACATCGTGCAGCCCGCCTCCAGTGATGTCGCGACAGGCGTGAATGGAGGGACGAATGGAGACGTATCATCTTCAGTGATGAGAGTCGCTTCTGCCTTGGTGCCAATGATGGTCGTATGCATGTTTGGCGCCGTGCAGGTGAGCGCCACAATCAGGACTGCATACGACCGAGGCACACAGGGCCAACACCCGGCATCATGGTGTGGGGAGCGATCTCCTACACTGGTCGTACACCACTGGTGATCATTGAGGGGACACTGAATAGTGCACGGTACATCCAAACCGTCATCGAACCCATCGTTCTACCATTCCTAGACCGGCAAGGGAACTTGCTGTTCCAACAGGACAATGCACGTCCGCATGTATCCCGTGCCACCCAACGTGCTCTAGAAGGAGTAAGTCAACTACCCTGGCCAGCAAGATCTCCGGATCTGTCCCCCATTGAGCATGTTTGGGACTGGATGAAGCGTCGTCTCACGCGGTCTGCATGTCCTGCATGAACGCTGGTCCAACTGAGGCGCCAGGTGGAAATGGCATGGCAAGCCGTTCCACAGTACTACATCCAGCATCTCTACGATCGTCTCCATGGGAGAATAGCAGCTTGCATTGCTGCGAAAGGTGGATATACACAGTACTAGTGCAGACATTGTGCATGCTCTGTTGCCTGTCTCTATGTGCCTGTGGTTCTGTCAGTGTGATCATGTGATGTATCTGACCCCAGGAATGTGTCAATAAAGTTTCCCCTTCCTGGGACAATGAATTCACGGTGTTCTTATTTCAATTTCCAGGAGTGTAGAATAAAACACTGAAATCATCATGAACTGTGAAGAACGATAAACTAATTATTGTTATCCCACCCTGCAGATATGCTGCATCAATCTCCACTAGATTTTGTGTGTTGTGGTTGGCAGGTGTTACTAGAGGAGGCCAAAATGCATGCGTTTTAACTCACGCAGGCTGGCATGATGTCTGGAACAGGACAAGGAAATTAGAATTTAGAAAAACTGACTTAGCTGTTGGAATACTTAACTTTAATCCATTAATGATGAACGTCTGTCTTGATGGTACATGATTCACAATATCAATAGTAACTGATATGGGCGCCTTGCTAGGTCGTAGCAAATGAAGTAGCTGAAGGCTATGCTAAGCTATCGTCTCGGCAAATGAGAGCGTATTTTGTCAGTGAACCAACACTATAAAGACGGTTGTACAGTTGGGGCGAGTGCTAGGAAGTCTCTCTAGACCTGCCGTGTGGTGGCGCTCGGTCTGCAATCACTGTTAGTGGCGACACGCGGGTCCGACGTATACTACCGGACCGCGGCCGATTTAAAGGCTACCACCTAGCAAGTGTGGTGTCTGGCGGTGACACCACATTATGCACAACAGAGAAGGGTATAAAAGTTTAAAGCCATCATTTGAATTAAAAAAAAAAAAAAATAATCACTTTGTGGTGGTGACCATTGTTCATTGGTACTATAGACATTGTGAGATGTACACCTTTACTAAAGCGATGTGTTACACCATAGTTGATACTCATTAAACATGACAATAAATATTTCTTAAAATCGACACTTACCACTTACTGTTGTCTAAAATGCTTACTGACTGCAGTTGGGAACTGAGATTTCTCATTTTTGAGCAAATATCACAAACACAAATGACAGGTACTCGGAATCGCAAACACGTTTCAAAATACCTTTCTAGAATGATATCAGACTCATTCTCCTCCATACATTCATGACCTGTCATACTTCCTAAACTCTTCTGAAAATACTTTCCTGCTTGTGAAATAACTACCAAGTAAACTACTTTGAGAGGTATACTTGTCATAGTGTTTGTTATGTTTGACAGATGTTGATTAGTAATTCAATAAAACTACCTTAGTGTACTTAAGCACGTGCATCACAAATGGTGCAGTGTGATTTCAAAGTAACTGTTTAGTTACTTTTGTTGTTAGGGATTTGCTTTCAGTAACATTAATATAGGTCTCTGGTACATTAAACAGAATTGAATGATCATTCTTGTGATCTTTCAGATCTTGCATTGACTTACTTCCAGCTCCCATGACCATGGCAAACAGTCCTTTATCCAGTAAGTGGTTTCTTTTTCATACATCTTGTTGTTTAGGACCAATATGTGGCACAAATCTTAAAGGTCAAGAATGTGTCAGATAAAATAAAATGTTTAAGAAACCAAAAAAGAGGAGCCATAAGTTTATGTAAATGCAGTCAAGAATGTAACACAGGAATGGCCGCTGAGGTGCCACCTCTCCATCTCTTTCCTCCTCCTCTTTCCTAATCATGACATTATTCCAATGGAATATTAGTGGCCTTCAATCCAAAAAGATGACTTGCGGCTGCTCTTGGAATCGCAGCCTCTGCTAGTTCTCTGCCTGCAGGAAACAAAATTGCATCCTCAAGACTAATTTGAGCTTTTGTATTTCTTCCCAGTCTGCTTTGACTCCCTCTCTCCAAAGATGGCATTCCATATCGTAGGAGGAGAGAGGGGAGTCATGCTGCTCATATGGAAGGACGTTCAAAGTCAACCTTTCTCCCTGACTACCCAGCTTGAAGCTATTCCTGTCCGCATTTTACTTCCTCTCCTGAACTTTTCCATATGTACTGTTTACATCCCTCAGTCATTCCGTGTCATGGGCACTCTTCATCCAGTTTTCTGGCCAACTCCCTCACCCCTTTCTGCTGCTCGTTGACTGTAATGCACACCATTCCCTTTGGAAATCTCCCAGAACCTGACAGAGAGGTCTCTCTAGGCTGAACTTCTCAGTCACCTTAACCTCATTTGCCTTATCGTGGGAGTACCCATCTTCCTTTTATACTACATGCACTCCTACCCATATCTGGAAATCTCCTGCACTGCCCAATTTGCCCATCATCTCATCACCGTCTCTAGTACATACTCGAGCAACCATTTACCATTTGCTATCCATTTTCTGACTCCTACCCCACATATATGCACACCCAAATGGCAACTTTCTAGGGATGACTCGAGATTTACTGTTCCCTGGCACCCTTTGAGTAACATAATTTCTCCAGTTGTGATGGCCAGGTAGAATATCTTACAAATGCCATCATTACCACCACACAATATTCCATTCTCGCCCTTCATCTTTACTGTGCCATGTCCCAGTGCCTTGATTGACTGAGCTGTGTTGTGACTCAACTCACATGCAGAGATGTGTTCTCCATGTTTTTAACCATCATTCTATGATGGCAAACTGCATTCATTATGAACAGTTGCATGCACAGTGTCGTTGCACCCTTCAGGATAGCAAAAATCTAGCTAGATTTCCTTAACTAGTTCTTCTAACAGTTCCACTACCTCATCGGTTGTATGGGCCCTGCAGGACCAAGATCCATTGGGCTGCTATTCTGCGGAGATTTCAAGCTCCACCCACTATCATTCTGCCTTCCTCCACCAGAAACAAGTGGAGGAGGCTTGGGTAGTACCCTTATTTTGGCAGATTAGCGAGTGCTACAAGCTGCCTTTAGTATGAGGGGGCGAGAACTTGCTCTCACTTCCTATCGATCCTCCAACACAGTGCTGGACGATGTTTGCATTCAGATGTTCCTAAACCTATCTTTTGTGGGCAAGCACTTGCTCTTTCTTATGTACAACTACATCTGGGCAGAGGGCGCCGTTTGCCAGATGCCAGCATAAAGACACTGTCATTCCCATACCCATACCCAAGCCCAGTACGGAAAAATACCTTCCTTCTAGTTACTGCCCCATTTCTCCCACAAGCTGTGTTTGCAAACTGATGAAACATGTAATTCATGCCTGGCTGGTATAGTGACTAGTGTGGCAATTCACTGACCACTGTACTGTGCGGATTTTGAGCAAGCCGTCCTGCAGCTGACCATCTCATCACTTTGTCAACGTGTGTCGCGAATGGTTTTCCGTGGATATATCAGACACTGCCAGTGTTTTTAAATTTGCAGAAAGCCTACAACACCTTCTGAAGGATGGGTATTCTTGATCTCTCTACATGTGGCACTTCTGAGGCCACATGCCCCATGTCCTTCAGGTATTTTTAAAGTATTGATTTTTCAAGGAATGTTGGTACTGCCTTGTCAGACACCTTTACCAGGAAGTTGGTGTGCCTCAGCGTACTGTTTTGAGTGTGACCCTCTTTGCTGTTGCCTTTAACCTTATTATGTCCTGTCTCCTGCAGGTCATCTCCAGAAATCTACTGTTGCTCACCTCTACCCTGTTACCCTCCCACACCTTGTCCCAGCCTCCTCCTGACCCCCACGTGATTGCCTGTTTAATCATGTGCAACTGCTCGCAGCCTGGCTTCAGCTGCCAGAGAGTGTGATCACGTGTGTGAGAGTTGCATTTGCGTGAGTATGTGAGTGTATGTTATCTATATATAACAGAGGCCTTGTTCACTGAGAGCTCACTTTCTTACAGTTTTTTTTTTTTTTTTTTTTTTTTTTTTTTTTTTTTTTTTTTTTTTTTTTTTTTTTGTCGTGCCTGTGTGCTTTCCATGGTATTGTTAAATTCATTTCTGAAGAATTGTGATGGCTGGAGGCGTTGAGGTGCTGATGTAGGGGTCAGTGTACACTCATCAGCAAACAAACAATTGTGCCTTATTAGACAAAAGCCAGAAAAGATCAGACCATTTGGCAATAGTGCCATAAAAACCAGACCAGGGATTGATCTCGGGGAGATGAGTGTCATTGGTGTGGTAAATGTGAGGTGTCTGATACTCAGTATTCATGTGTGCCCCATATGCAAGTGATCGCTTACTTAACTGCATAGGTTATGGACCTGACTCTCGGAAGGTTCAAATCACTGACATAAGCACACTCTTAGCCTTAGTATATTTATTGGCATTCAGATTCTAAGTGCTCACTGTCTACCATTCAAGCAACTAAGAATGGAAGACCAGTTTTACCAACAAGTTTTTTGTATTCCACTGCCACTCATATTCTTCATTTTGCAGCTTGAAAATATATCTCTGCATGTTTTGGAATGAAGGTTAAGGCCTCAAAATTACCTGCTCTTCCCAAATCCATTCTCCATGGTGAAATGATAGAAGCATTGCATGGTAACCTGAAGGTGCAGAGTTCAAAGCTACACATTTCCATTTTTTAATTGTTTTTGCAAATTCACTAGAAAGAGAGACAGATGTTTTGGACATTTATGCAAATAATGGAATTGAGTGTCTGAGTAATGAAATAGCTGCTCTTGTTGCGTATGGGCTTCACTCTGTTTCAGATACATTTATTAAACTACCTGTAGCTAAAGTCATGAAAGCTATAATGTTTTATGATAGAGAAAATAACCAACAACAAAAGCAACATTTGAAGAGCTCTTCTTAAAAGACAGAATGAAACATGATACCTTTAACAGTTCATGATAAGAAATATTACACACTACTACAACCACACTTAATACTTACCATCCTTAAATGTTTAAAGCAGTGGTTAAAATTTCCCAGAGTACTTTGACAAAGTGTGAACAAATAATGATGTACTTTTGCACCTACATACAGCCATTCAAGCTCTAATGAATGGGCAGGCAGCATTATCAAATTAGTTATCAACGTTACTGGGTCAGCTACTTGTCAGAGAATATTAACTATAATCTATTAGATCTATTATGAACTACCAGAAAAAAGAATGCCAACAATTAAAAGCTTCCAGATGCATTTGAACTCGGATGCTGGCATCTTAAGTACTCACTTATGTGCCTTTACTGATGTAGATGTAGAATGGGTGCCAAGTTTGATATAATTATTTGAACACAAACCAGACCTCATGGCAAAGAATAGAAACAGTAAAACTAATGATTCACAGTATCATCCAGTTGCAGGCCTAGGTAAGCCAAGTGTTGCAACAAAACATTTGATCATATTCCATCAGATCTCATCTGTCACATGTGCCAAAGTATAACTTCACATTCCATTACAGTGCTTGTATATAGTCCAGCACAATATCAACATTGTGAAGTGCACTTCCACAAACATTTCTACAGCAACAAGAGATCAAATTTCTTCACGGGGTTTACAATACTATTCAGGTTTTCATCACACGATGTTTGTCTTGTATGGGAGTCCTAGTGTACTGCATATCGTGCTCGAAAAAGGGAACGGGGAGAAGGGGAAGATAAGGAAGATGGTGGCGAGGTGAGTTGCAGTCTTGTGTTAGACGATCATAGCAGCAATAGTTGCGGGCACAGATCAGTGTGATTTCCCTAAATCACTCCAGGCAAATGACGAGATGGTTCCTATGAAAGGGCACGGCCGACTTCCTTCCCCATCCTTCCCTAAACTGAAGAGACCGATGACCTCGCAGTTTGGTCTCTTCCCTCAAAACAGCCCAGCCAGCACAGATCACTGGAAGATGTCATGGAAGGTCTTAGAACATCACTGAGACCCTAATTACAAGTAACAGACATAAGAAATAAATGAATACACCTTTGGTTGTTGTTACCCATGCCCTGGCTCCAACTCAAACCATTAATGTTAGCTTGACTGTGATGTTCCTGTGGTGCTGCTTGTGAGTGGATGACTGTAACTGAGCTATTGTCAGAGGTGTTAGTCATCAGAAATGGCATATTAGTCAAATGCTGATTTCTCTCTTGTCATGCTGATAAATGGCAAAAATGTTTAAGGACATTTTGTTCAAATATGTGGCTTGTCCTCAGTGTAAGCTGTGCAGGGTTCAGCAAACGTCTGCAGTATGCAGATGATTTGGCTTTCCATCCATGCTTGTCACTTATCTGGCAGAGTCGTGAATTTCTATGTATCCTGTGTTGACATGACAAATATTAAGGGGTAGTAACGTGCATTTTTGAAGCTATACAAATTCACCCCCAAGGGTGACTATGGGAATGGAAGTTGCCTGAGTATTGGGAACTTTGGATAAAATATCAACCTGTGTGATTGATGAATCTTTGGAATGTCAGAAGTCTACCCCTACTGTAAACAGAATTTTAAAGAAATTTGTTGAAGGAGGCACTATCAGCAGAATGCGTGGCTCAAGATACTGAGCACACAGCAGGATAACACATAGGTTGCCTGTAAGAGCCAACTAATCCCTCCCCTAGATACGAAGCAGTTGTAGTGAGTGACCAACTTCCCACTTCCAATGATGCAGTTCACTGAGGGCCAAGGAAAGCTGTACTGCACGCACAATGATCCACTATAAAACAGGAACTCAGTGAGGAAATGTGTTACACTGGCTGGCAGCCACAGAGCTCCATCTGAATGCAATGTGTAAAAATGTACTTTTCACAGATAAGTTGTCTTACCAAGACCAAACAGTACTTTAGCAGCCGCGAGGGTCCAGACATAATGCCAAATAAGTGGTGACAACAGGTAGTACTAGCCGATTGTCAGTTTCCTGGGGGCGTTGGTTTCCCCCGTAGGGGCGTAGGCTTCCCCCGTAGGGGTCGTTGGTTTCCCCCGAGAGGAGCATGAATGCTTCCTCAGTAGAGGGCCGTATGCCCACATTTTGAAGAAAGTGGTGCTGCATTTAGTGTGAATGCTATATTGTGGAGGGGATCTTGTGCTACAGGAAGAATATTCACTTGTGTATAGGTCTGCTCATTCAACTGCAGCTGTGCAAGATAGACATTAATGTAATGGACTGGCTGTGAGAGACTGCTCACTTGAACACAATGGAAATTATGTGTGTGTAAGTAGCATGAACACACAGAGAACTGGCTGTGAAACACACCATTTATGGCTGATGCTCTTTTGGACTGCTTTTTTTGAAGCCTCGGTGGGGTTGCCTCTTCTGACAAATGGGTCCAATGCCTCACAGATTCATTGCCAGGGTGAATGACTGAAGTCAGAAATAATGGGGCATTCTGGATAAAATGTTATGGACTGAGAACATTTTACTTTCTTTCCTTGTTCTGCTGTGCAGTGTTCTGTCAGTGAGAGCCAGCACAAAATGTCTTGGTGACGGAAAAATATCAAAGATGAGAGTAGGAAATTTGAGCTAGTTCTAGTTGGCATTATCCTTGTACCTGAAATAAATTTATTTTAATTTAATATTTTGAGTATTACATTCTCTTTACTTGCTCTCTGCCTACATACATGAAATGAATAAACCAAGAGTGCCCCTTTTTAGGGCTATTTTTTGTTATGTCAAATTCATCTCTCTCCCACTCTATTGCCACCCATCAGACTCGGCCAAAAATGTGCAAAATACATCTTCTCTCTCTCTCTCTCTCTCTCTCTCTCTCTCTCTCTCTCTCTGTCTCTCTCTCTCTCTCACACACACACACACACACACACACACACACACACACACACACACACACACACAGGCAAATTACAAATTGGAAAGTCTCTCATGATCAAATAAGAAAACAGGGCAGTAGGATAATTTGTAGTTTCTAAATGGTGTTTATATATAGAAATTGGTCTGTATGCTGCATTTATTTGATGGAGTGCATGTGTTTCCTCATGCTGTATGTAGAATAAGAAACAATATGACATTTAATTTCTGTTGGACAAAACGTGTTCATTTCTTGTCTGAATCCTGGGCTACAGCAATGAACTTTGTCCACAGATTGTTCTTCCTTCATGTAATGGAGGAAAAATGCAACTGTGGACACTGCATCATGTAATTTCCCCATGCATCCTCCACAGCCTGACTAAACACAGCTTTGTTAGAGGCCATCTGATCTCGACTGTCGGTCATTTGTCCGAATCAGTGCTACCTAACAATAGCAAGACCGTGCACTCAATTTGCTTACTAAATCACAATCTGTCTTACATCACTGCACCCTTCAGTAAGAGTGATAGATTTGGTGAGTGGGAAGTAACTATACTGCCACTCATCTCAGACATTTCGTACTTGCAGAACTGCAGTGCAAAAGGAGGGAGGTAGGGTGGGTGGGAGGGAGGTAGGAGGGAAGTCAGTATGGAACTGATGTAGCAGAAAATCAGTTTGTAAAGTAAGCACCACTTGGTGTTAGGCTCATACTCACCCAGTTTATGGACTGCAGTTGTTCTTGTTGTTGTTATTGTCAGTCCGAATGGGGTTTGATGCAGTTCACCACTCTGGTCTACCTTGTGCAAGCATCCTTGGCTCTCTGTAACCATTATTAAACTCATTATCATGTGTTTAAATCTGGTAGGAGGCATACAGTAATGATTGTAACACAGTACCACATGGAATGACTTCAGTGCAGTCACCACCAGCAACTTCTGTGCAAATGACTGGTCAGAGAATTCTGTACTGCCTTCACAGAGTGAATAAAAGTACTTGTTTCTCAAAGGTGCTGCAGTGCTGGAATTTAAGCCGCATCCTGTTAGCAACTGACACAAGCTGAGTGCACCAAAATCCATTTAGTTCACTTTCAGAGGACTAATTCCAGACCACTGCTGTAGCCCCTCAATGAGCTATGGACATTTGTGGACGTGTTTAGTCAGATGTTTTTACCTATTTTTCCACTTTTTGTTTCCATTTTAATTTCTTGTATTTCCTTTGTTTTGACTGCCATTGGGACCCTAGTTGTTGGGCTGCCCCAGTCCAATTATGCTCTTACTCAAGTCACTACTCGACAAAAAATTCTTATTTGCAGTTTCCTCTTTATTGGATGTGTTCACATTAGTCACATTGTGTTGCTGCTGTCATAATATCAGCTTCCATCCCTGTTAGCCATGACCACAGAGATATGCATGGCCAAAATACAAAGTTGCTTCAAAATTGTCCACAGCAACTGCTCTAACAGCTTCCCAATTAAATGCTCGAATATACCAAAATGGGATAATGATGCATTGCCTGTAGTTCTGTCAAACTGTGCTCTTACAGATTACTTTAAAGACTTCAGTTTTGAAATTTCCTTTCCCCTCCAAGTGATGTAGGACTTGCCTTATGCATGTCAAGGAATCCAAATTTACACTGCAGTTGGATTTTGTGTAAATGTTACATTAGTTTCTTGTAAAAGTTGTAACAGCAGTCCCTGACAGGAATGCCTGAAGTTAAGTCATCAGTACTGAGTACCACACTTGTTGATGATAGTTTTGTTGGTTAAGCTGTGTATCCAAATTGGCATATAGTTCCTTTAGTTGCTGGATATAAAATTTTCCAATTGTTTAAACTCCCACACCTTTATGCTGGTTCTTCATGCTGTCATTGTTGCTCTCTGCAGTGTTGCTATGAACATGCGCTAGGCTGTTACAGTATTTGTGATTTATGATGCCATATATCATTGCCACCAATGTCACATTGTACACTTCAAGACACCTACACTATCTTCTTTGTAAATTAGATATACTTTTCTGCATATCACCTTAACACTGTCCACAGTATGAAGTGGCTTCCACCTAGTCATTCACTATGAAACACACAAGTCTCACTTGTTCTCTGTGTACAGGTACAAATCAGTGAGGCTGATACACTGATGCCAGTTGCCACTGATGCATTTTTACAGGAGAATGCCATCAATAGAGATTTGGATGCCTACAGTGCTATATTTCAATCACATTGCAGTCTGCTGTAGCAGTGTGAACAACAAGAGCTATTCAGTGTAGTTTGGGGGCTAACTGAGCATGTGCTAATAAACACAAAATACATAGAAAATAACTATCCAAACCCTAACCAACAATGTACCTTGAACAAACTTCCTGCATCTGTAAGAAGTTCCCTAACAGGGTAGTGTGACTCAATTGAAATGAAAACTTATGTGCTGGCCACGCACCTTACCTCTGGGGCAGCTATTAGCATGTTGGAATCCAAAATATGAACTTTGATGAAGAATTACTCTAACACAACAACACTCTGGAACAGGTTAGTACGCCCCTAAATAGACAAAGCTCATAAAATCATAATGTATTGTTGAGGCCAGTGTCCTCCAGTTTTGTAGGTATGCAGTCATTACAGTACTTGCAGATGGTTTAAAGTGTTTCGATCAGGATTCTCGGTATTCATGTGGCCTTTATGGCTTCCTATCAACATCACACTACTAATACAAAAGAAAGTGAGTCACATAGTTGTAAGCTGCCACAACTCTGCTACACTACATGGCATGTCATTTGCGGCGTGTGCTACGTGAACTGCTGTGGCTCAACACTTTGGGATCTGCTGGTTCTCAGTAACTTGAAATCCAATGGAGACACTATCAGAATTGTACATGACATAATTTCTCTATCTCCTAACTGTGACAGTCTGTAATTTTATAATGGTCTGTTATTCCTTTCCCCTTTCATGAGGGGTGTTCATTCCAGCAAACTAAGCTGTACCATTATTTCGGTCACTGGCAGTGTCCTTACACCAGCCTCCAAACACCAATGTTGCCTTGCTTTTGATGGGCACCTTTGTCCTTCTCTGTGACAGTGGCTGTATATGGCAGCTGTAATGAATTCAGACAATTAAAATTAAAATATTTTGTGGTTCTTCACTTGGATCATTATGCAGTTTTCATCAGTCTCACTTTTATAAAATTCCATATGTATGTACTTGCCACAGCACCTGATTCCTAATCTCCATCACTATTTTAATTTAGCAACTTCTTGACATTAAAATGAGCATGTGCAGTGAGAAGACAACCACTGCCACATATCAAGATGTTTGATTTACACTCAAATTCTGTTGATGTAAAGTTATTCAGCTTCTTAATATTTTTGCAGATGCCGCAGAAGTTGAGGATGGAGGAGCTGTTGGCAGGTGAGATATTTGCTTTCTTCAGTAGCTTAATTACACATTAAAGTTACGACTTTAATATTTTATTATGTGGTACTTTATTTTTCATCTTTTTCTTTGACATTAATATTCCATTGGTGGTGTGCTAAATAATTTTTGTGAAACAGTTTTTAAAAACTCTATACTATAACTTAACACTGGATGTTAATTATGTCATACATAATTCATACTGAAAATTTGCGGTGTTATTGTAACTACGAAAGATTGGTTACAAATGTGCAGTTGCATTGAAAATGTATACTGTGGTAGATTGTGAGGGAAATGTGGTCAAAGAGAAAAAAGACAAATTTTTAAGTACCAAATTGACATTTAGAAATTTGTCATTGTGATGTTAAGCAAACATTACAAATAGGCACACTACGATAAGTAGTAATGAATTTTGCCACCTGACTGATGTGTGAAATAGCCTGACCCATCTGGGTGCCACAGTTACTCTCAATCCCCCGCCTGCCAAGAGTGTTATTGACTACCCGGTAACAACATGCTACTGAGTACAAGGTGGCTGACTTGTTGGTGGCTTCACAACTTGTGTACTGCATTCTCGAGACCCATCTCATACTCCTCTCGCCCCCTCTACTCCCATACCAGCTTCACTAATTTGAAAATTTTGGAGTTCCCCTTAACTTAAGTTTCACAATTCTTCCCTCAGTACTAGCCACCCCTACACTGCCCTTTCCCATGCCTAGCTCTGTACCTGTATCTGTACCTGTACCTCCTATGTTACACCCTCTGCCACCCCATCCCCTCTGTGACATTTGCATTAAATCTGTCCACCACAACTCCTCACGCAGTTGGCCTGCAGGTTTATGACAATTTATCTGGTTGGCAGAGGGACAGAACGCAACAATGTTATTCCAGGCTTAGCCTTTTACTGCTTATTTCCAGATTAACCCTTTCATGGCCAATCGAACGTCTTAGGCTGATGCATAACACTGTAGTGTTTCCTACAAGTTAAAAAACTCAGACTATACATACTGGAGACTTAAATCATCATAAATAACATAATTTGTTTTGCTGTTCACTTCAGTCTGTTGGGATAACTTTCTGGATCCACAACTGTAGAAATCATGTGGTTTTGTAGCAAAGAGCCATGTTCAAAGTGTATTTTCACCCCAAAGGAAGTATGTCAAGATCATTGAACAGAGAGCAGAGAAGATGAAATCTGAGGGTGCAAGATCAGATGAAAAATGGTGGGTGCAAAATGACTTCTCAACCCAGTTGTTCTATAGTGTTTGTTGCCAGTCTAGCGGAATGCTGGTGACTGTTACTGTGGAATAGCATCACTTCACAGAGTCTTCCTGGATGTTTTTCTGGGACTATATCTGCAAGATGTCTGTTGTTGACAATAAATACCAACAGGAAAGTTACACCTCATGCAAGCAACTCATAGTACACCACATGGTCACCTACATCTACATCTACATGATTACTCTGCAATTCACATTTAAGTGCTTGGCAAAGGGTTCATCCAACCACAATCATACTATCTCTCTACCATTCCACTCCTGAACAGCGCATGGCAAAAACGAACACCTAAACCTTTCTATTGGAGATCTGATTTCTCTTATTTTATTTTGATGATCATTCCTACCTATGTAGATTGGTCTCAACAAAATATTTTCGCTTTCAGAAGAGAAAGTTGGTGATTGAAAATTCATAAATAGATCTCGCCGCAATGAAAAACGTCTTTGTTTTAATGACTTCCATCCCAACTCACATATCGTATCTGCTATACTCTCTCCCCTATTACGTGATAATACAAAACGAGCTGCCCTTTTTTGCACCCTTTCGATGTCCTCCATCAATCCCACCTGGTAAGGCTCCCACACCCCGCAGCAATATTCTAACACCGGACCTCTGCACAATATCCATAACATTATCTTGTGTGGATGCTCAAATGTCTATGTGGCACTGCTGCTCTGTTTGGACTAAAGCATTCCTTTCCGTTCTTTCTCTTACATTAGCATAAAAACAAAATTTCTAGTCATCAGTAACAATACAGGTTAGAAATGATCAGTGGTATTCACCCACTAATCAAGAACAAGCAAGAGGGTAATGTACATACGGCCAACCACTGATTTATATGGTTTGGCATGTGGTACCCGTATGATTTATTGTTGAACCTTCTCCTTTGTATTCAAATGCTGCACAGTGACGGAATGGTCATACTTCATCACATTTTCTGGTTCTTGAGTGCAATGATGTGCATCATCGTGGATTAGTGCATCAAGATGATCTTCATCAAATGCTGAAGGTCATTCTGGAAATGGAGGGTCAATAATGTCAAAACAATCATCCTTTAAATTAGAAAATCTTTCCTTGCCATGCTCCGTCCCATGGCATTATCCCCATACATGGTGAAAACGTTACCATTGAAACCACATATTCATAAACTCCACTGTTCTCATTTTGCCAACTTAGCCATTTTAAATTAAAGTGTAGCAGTGCTTTGTGTCAACATAATATTCATAGAATGACAATTTACCTAAAAGAATGTGTCCACATTAAGTGAGAACAAGGTAATGTACTTCGTAAAAATGGTGGAAAAGACAACTGTATCCTTTGATCCCTAGGCATATGAACTTGTCTTAGATCACATGTAATGCCCCCAACAACACAAAACACAATGATGGGAAAGGCTGACTTAAAGCATACATTGTGTGCTCACTCTTACATTATTGGTATCGGCTGCATAAGTAACAATAACACAGTGCACAGTGTTCACTTAAGACGTCTCTCTGTTTTTGCTCCCAACATTTAATGTTCTAATGATGTACCAACATCATAATGCATTGATGGTGGGTGGTTTAAATAAAAAATATGTACAAATGAAATGAGCTTCGTGACAAGGCTGAAGATATATCGGTACATAGGACACTGCATAGAACTGTATGGAACATTGTAGATGTAACTGTAGATGTGCTCCAAGGAAGTGTGTGGGGCCCTTGATATTGATGTTTTATATTAATGACATCACAGACATTCTTCTTCTTTTTGTTTTTCTGTTTGGGGTATCTAATGAGCACATACTAATTTCAATGCTTCCTCCTTTGTTCTTCTTCCAGGTTTCCTTCGTCTTCACTATCTATCCTTTTTCCTTCCTCAGACCTTTCTGACCCTGTCTTCCTCTTCTTCTTCCTGCCTTGGAATGCTTCCATTTGCAACACTTTCTTCTTGAAATCCTATCATTCTGCTGGGTCTTTTTCTTGTATTTCTTTCCAAATCTTTCCTAACTACTTGAATCTGTCCTGTTGTTGACATCTTGTCCCAAAGATGCTTAACAATCTGTTTGGTTAACCTGTTGCTGTTCACTCTGTATAAATGTCCAAAAAATAATAGTCAGCTCTTCTGCAGCATTTCAATTGTTTTTCCTATGCTGCAATATACTTCATTACTTCTTAATATTCATACTCATGGATTTCCTAGCAGCCTGAGTATTTTTCAAATTATTCTTAATTCTAGGACTTGAAGTTTGTATAACTCATAATTCAACATTAAACATTCACTTGCATAGAGACATTCTGGTTTTACTACTGTGCTGTAGTGCTGTATTTTCAAATTTTTCGACACACACATCTTGTTGTAAATATTCATGTTTATATCATATGCTTTCTCCATTTTACATACTATTTTGTCTACAGCAAATATTTTTGAAGCCATTGCCTTTAATCTTTCCTCCCAAATATTTAAATTTATAAACCCTCTTTATCTGTTCGTTATCTGTTACTATAATTTCTGGGTCATTATTTTAAGTTTGTCCTTAAAAAAATTTTCTACAGAAACTTTTAAAGCTGCTTTGTTACGTATTCCATCTAAGAGGTTGATTTGTATTTCTGAATTTGTTATATTTTTATAAAGAATGGCATAATCATTTGCAAATACTAGACACTGAATTTCAGTATCTCTTTTTCCTGAAGTCTCCAGTCTCATTGTGATAGCTTATGTTCTTTGCCTTTTGTTTCAATTATCTTACTATTTCCTCTAAGATGCAGTTGAGGTGGTGTGGAAACATGTTGTCACCCTGCATTTCACCTGTTATTTTGAGTGCCTTAGGTGTTTCACACCAAAACTTTACTTATGCTTCAGTGTGTGGGTGTTTCACGAATAAGGTTTGCTAGTTTAGTGTAATGCCAAGTTCTCGAGTCACTTTACCCACTGTTTACCTGTCAATCAAATGCTTTTCTAAAACCTGTAAATGTTAAAACTATGTCTTAAAATTCGTACGGACTAAAAGTTGAAATTCTGTTCTGCGCCAGATTCGATCTTTCTAAATCCACTCTGATATTCTCCCAAATGGCTGTCAAGTGTTACATCTACCTTGTTTAGTAATATTGTTAAAAATATAATACAGCCCACTGGCAACAGATATATACCTGTGCAATTATTTAGATAATGCCTATGACTTTTTTGTGCACAAGATGGATAGGAGCCACTTTCCAGTCTTCTGGAATCTTTTGTTTCCCATATTTCTTCAGACATAATCTGAAGGTTAGTTGTCATTACTGCTTGACACCAGTTATGGTTGAGATGATTTTATTTCTTCTCCACTGGCTTTGTTGTTTTTCAGGGTTTTTGTTTGTTTGTTTGTTTGCTGTAGGTGGTAGATCTGCTTCCATGTTTTCATCAAATATCTGGAAATTCTAGCTAACAATTCAGTTATCTACAGTTCAAGAGTGGATCAAAGTACTTTCTTAGTAATTTACATGTATGGTTATTGCTTAGGCCTATTTTACCATTTTCGTCTCTGATACATTGTAGCCCTTTTTTCAATAAAACCATGACTGTATATATGAGAACATTTTTTCTGCTGTAGTACACAGTGATTCTTTTTTATCACTAATTATGATACTCGTGTCATCTGCAAATAGTAGAATTTTTGCTGAGCTGTCTGGAGCCTGTATGTCATTGATATAAACTAGAAATAACAATGGGCCCAGAATGCTGCCCTGAGAAACAACTATTTAAATTTGTTTTGGTTCAGATATGGGTTTAAAATTGTGAAGATTGTTGGATGACCTCAGCTCAACAATTCTTCTTGCGATATTTCAGAGAAATGGCTATTCGCAACAGCAGATTAAGAAAGCCCTGCAAATAAAAACTGCAGAAAAATCACAGGAAAATAATGAAGAAGTGGAAAGTGAAGTGAAATCTACAGCCTTTCTCCCATACATGGGTGATATTTCTTCTAAAATTGCTAGAATCTTGAAGAAACATAAAGTGGATGTGATATTCCGCCCACCCGCTAAGACTGCAGCCTTGTTGGGATCTGTTATGGATGATCTGCTCTTGCAAAAGGCGGGAGTTTATGAAATCCCTTGTGAGTGTGGAAAATGTTACATAGGGCTACCACATGCACTGTACAGGAACGATGCGTCGAACACTAGCGGTACACACGTGTTCTTCAGTCCAACAAATCAGCAGTTGCTGAACATTGCATTTCTACTGGCCATGCCATGGATTATATAGATGTTAAGATTTTAACTACTGCTTCATCTTTCTGGGACTCAGTTGTTAAGGAAGCTGTAGAAATACAACTAGCCGACAACCTGCTAAACCATGATGAAGGATTTCATCTTGACAATGCTTGGAAACCACTTATTTCACACCTTTGTTCAGAAAGAATTACTGCATCTTCACTTCTGACAGATGTTACCTCTTTTAAAAATTAATTATTTATTTACAAGCACGGTGGATTCGCAGCAGCACTATTTTGTTTGCACTCTGTGCTTATATGTTTATCTTTGCTATATAAATCTTAACTATGATTAGTGCAGTAGTGGCGACTTTGATATCTTTGACGCATGCGCTTTTAATCCTCAGCAGCTTTGTATCACATGACTCTCCTTATAAATAGGCATGCGCAAATGCTATGAACTCAGTCTCCGACTCACCTTGAAGACTGCTGGGAGGTTTCTAGCTTAAATATTACAAGAAGAATTGTCGCTGTCCCAAGTGCACGCCCGAAAGATGATGGAACAATTTAGTTGTTTACAGTTCAAGAGTTGATAAAAGTACTTTATTAGTAATTTACAGGTGTGGTTATTGCTTGGACTTATTTTACCATTTTCATCTGTGATGTAAATACATTGGAGCATGGCAGCCCTTTATAGAATTTTTAAATGTCTGACACAGAGTTTGGAAGGATAACAAAGATTCTCCAACTCATCCTTCCTGCAGACATTATTGGTATTGTAGTAGTAGTAGTAGTAGTAGTAGTAGTAGTAGTAGTAGTTGTTGTTGTTGTTGTTGTTGTTGTTGTTGTTGTTGTTGTTTTTTAACAGTCATAGAACACACACACACACACACACACACACACACACACACACACACACACACACACACACACACCCTAAAAGACCACTTTCATTCATTCAGTATAAAAGAGAGAATTGTTATAATTCCAACATTCCTCTTCTGTGTCTCACTGCATGTATAATTTATTGAAATAACTGCCCTTTGGAAGCCTATGCATCAGCAGGACAATGTGGTGACCCACGGAGTACCTATTTCCACAGCCAAGCACATAGTTTCTCACTGAAAGCTGCTGTTAAAACTCTCCAGTGCTGAAGGTGCATATTGTTCCATGTCGAAAATTCACCATATAAAAAATGAAAATAAATCTAATGAACAATATGACAGGTTGTTTTATGTTATTATTTTCATACTGTATTAATGACATTTTTTAAAATGTCATTCATTAAGAAGGCATCACTCCTTTGAAGTGGTATGTACAAGCATATTCCATGAAAGTTGTGTGCTAATTGACACTGTCTAAAAGTTTCCTTTTTACACAGACCATGAATGTGGCTTTCTGTTTCTTTGTAATGTCTTCTGAGATTGATTAGAGGCTCAGTATGTCAACAGTGTGTGTTAAAATTAACATATGTTCCAGTCATTGCAGCCATAATGTGGAATTGTAGAAGGAGCACATCACTAAAGCAGTAAATAAAGTTATTAAGAGATGCTTTCCTCTTTGTGTGTACAGTTGCAGCTGCTGGAAGACGGCGGCAACTCGAGGAAGATGCCGTACCCAGTAAAGAAGCGAGAGCTGGAGGTGCCAGGCACTCAGTGGGTGAGTAGTAGTGAGAGCCCACAGTGGGAGGCTTGCGAATCAAATGTATCAGGACAACTATTAGTGGACATTAAGATGGAGTGTGTCCACCCTTCTCCTTTACGGTGGCTTGAACTCTTCTGTTTGTACTTTCATTGAGACGTCTGAACCTCTGTGAAGGAATGGCAGCCCATTCTTCCTTAAGAGCTAAACCCAAAGAAGGTAGAGATGTTGGACATCAGGTTTGGAATGATGTGACCATTATGACTCGTCCCGAATATGATCCACTGCTTTCAGGTTGGAACATTGGCACGCAAGTTCACTTCAGGAATGTCATTGTCCATAAACCTTCGCCTCACAATGCTGCTAAGTGACAGGTGGCATTGTTGAGCTGATTGTCAGTCTTTGTGTGTGAACACTTCCTCTGCTGTAGACAGTACACTACCGTCAAATACATAATTATCCTTCTGAATTTAGCATTTTCTAAAGTGCAATAAGAGGACAACAAGTTAACGATGAGGAATTGCATACTGTAACACTGCCTCCTCTTCACATGATTGTTGGTACTAAAGATGATGCCAGGTAAAGTTCAGCCAGCATTCAGCTAACCCAAATCCTTCAGTCACAGTGCCATGGAATATAGAATGATTTGTCACTTCACTCCTAGTCCCCTGCTTCCAGTTGTCCACTGTCCAGTGGACATTGCTCATTACGTGACCTTCAGTATTGTTTAGTGTTGACAACAGGAGTGTGCGGTTTTGAGAAACTGCTCAGCCATTGCAATCAGGACTGCGGAGAGTGAGGGGTGGCCATGGGGCAAGACACATGAGCCCCACCTAAAAATATAACAAACCAATTTTATTAGCAATGTAATGTAAGTGGAGTGGCTCCAAATGTTTGTATAAGTTAAACGTGTGTGTGTGTGTGTGTGTGTGTGTGTGTGTGTGTGTGTGTGTGTGTTTTTTTTTTTTTCTCATGTCACCACTTGGTAGCTTGGTAACACTGCCCCCCCACCCCTCCGGGGGCACGCCATTCCTTGGTGGGTTCATTCTTGGCTACCATGGGGCCCCAGGCTTTGCAGTACCTTTTCCCTTTTGTGTTGTATGTCAATCATCTTGCTGTTCTTTTTCCCCTTGGGGAACATGTCTGGGGTATTCTTGGGAATGTCCAGCATTCTGTCACTGATGTACAAACATCTCACCTTTGTCTTCCGCTCCATTTTCCTTTCTCTGTTCCCCTTCTCTTGTTCCTCCGCTTCTGCGTTCGAGGGTCCTCTTTTTCTCTTCTTGCTCCCTGTGTGCTCCTAAAGGCTGGCCCATGCATCTGTGCATAACAGGTAACTGGGTGACTCATAATTCCCAGCCCCGTGTTGACAGGTCGGATTCTCTCGTTCCTCCTGCTGTAGGCCAGTCTCAGGGTGGGGTGTGTGCTTGAGCAGTAAACTTTCCAAATTGCCACACATTCCAAACCCAATGTGCTGCTACCAATGTCATCATTTTAACCACTCTATAACATCTTGTCAACACCAGTCACATGTCACCTGTGGTAGGGATGTGCACGAGGGCGATCGTCCACCTCTATCTCCCTGCTGTATCAACTGCAAATGCGGCCATGCGAATTCATCTTAGGAGTGACCAGTGTATCTTGGTGTGCACGTTGTTCAAGAGATCCAGTTGAAGGAAAAGGTGCCTTATCCAGTTATTGGGTAGTCACAAACCGTGTGTTCTCCTGTCTGGCATCTATTTCTGTTTTTGTTACCCCTTACTCCGTGAAAGACGTGGCCAGGCTGACATACAACCTCCAATTCAACTCTGAGGACATGAAATTGCCCAGTGTCAAGGTAGCATCGCCACCCCTCCGTCCTGCTTTGCAAGAAACCGTCGAACTCTTGCCTCAAGGGTCCAAGCAACCAGCTACACAACCTGTAGGCCGGAAAGGCCAGAAGGAGTACTCCCATGAAGACTTACTCTGTCCCTCCAGCCAAACAACACTTGAGTCATCAACTGGGAGGGCTCAAAGAAGTCCTCCAAAGGCAAACAGTCCTCCTTTTGCCACCCTGAAGATCCTCTTTGATGGTGTCGGCACGTAATACCTTAGCCCGGCCAGCCTCCATGATGCCGATGTTAACTAAAAACTGTTTTTCGGCACTGGACTCCACAGACAGCCCGCACAAGCGATCTGATGTTTCTGTCTGACTCCATGGAGCAGGATCCTCCTGTGTCTGCACTCTGTAGTAGCACCTCTTCCTAGGCTGTCACTCAGCATCTGCCGAGGTGACACCCCAACGTCTGTTCATCATGACTGTTCTCCAATGAAACATTTACCACCTTCAGTCCCACAATGACGATTTGCGAATGCTTTTAGTGTTGAAGCACCCCCTTGTACTCTGCTTTCAGGAAACAAAATTGTGCCCTCATGACCGCTTTGAGCTTTCAAATTTCTTACTGATTTGCTTTGATCTTCCCTGTTGTAACCATGACCGGAATGGCTGCAGGTATGTTGTCAATGAAAGTGCAGTGGTACCGAATGGGAGCAGTCTGCGAACAAACAAGACAGATGAACAGGAAAGGAAAAACAGACGCAACGACAGATGACTGAGCAAGATACTGAGACACAAAGACCAACAACAAGCAATAAGCAACGGTGTCACAAGTGAAAACCTCATAAATCGACAAAGGCGACTCGTACATGGAAAGGACAACTGAGGTGTTCATGATGGCCAACCCAGAGGCCATGGCAGCTGAGGGAGATGCCGATCCATCTGGGGGCGGGGAGGGCTGGTGTCAGGCTGGCAGGGAGGCAACAATTGGGGCAGTGGTGGTGACTCAAGGACCACATGTGTACCTGAAGGAGGTAGTAGTTGAGGAGTTGGTGCGGGAGTCCCGCAGGGGAATGTGGGCAGAGCTGGTTATGATGGCGGCACTCCAACCCTTTCAGCATGTGCACTGATGTCACATGCCACCCATGGGTTGCGATGACTGGCAGATGTCCAACCCGCCTTGCTCCTGTAAACGCGGGCCCACACTACTGTTCTGGGGCCGTAATGCTGAGAGGGCCAAGAGCGGGGGCAGGAAGAGGATGGCATCAGCAAATGCAGCAGGATCTGTGGCTGTCACCCATGGAGGATTTCCTCTGAACTACGTCCGTCAATTGGCGTGGTGTGATAGGTGCTCAAGAACAGGGTGAGGGCTGATGTGGTTGGAGATGTTCAGACTGCCTTTGTCAGCTGTATAAACGTGTGGCCAAGCCTCTCTGCTGCACCATTGGAGGATATGTTTGATACCATTGGCCCTCAGTGGTGAGAACCTGGGCCAGGGCCACGAGTGTGGCCTCCTTGGCGGTGGCCGCCACACGGTCAACATATGGGTATTTGGAGTAGGTGTCAATAATAAGTAACCACACAGACCCCAAAAATGGGCACTCAGAATCAAGATGGGTGCGATGCCATGGCTGGTGAGGTACAAGCCAGGGTGCAAATGACTGAAGAGAGGCTTGCCTGGTGACGCGCACGCAAAGTGCACCCACGGATGAGCTGGTCAACATCATCATTGATGTCTGGCCAATGCATGTGCGAACGAGCCAAAAATTTCATGTGGGACATACCCCAGTGCCCACAGTGTAACAAACTGAGCACTTGATGCCACAAATCTGGAGGGATGTCCACCTGATGGGATCAGACTCCATGGCTAACAGAAGGACATCATCGACCATGGAGAGACTGTGGTACAGTGGGTGCCAGGGGCTGAAGTTGGTCCACATCCAATGAGTAATATAGATGGGCTACCAGTGGACCACATAGCGGAGGACCTGCCACAAGACAGGGTCTCGGCATGTAGCTGTGGCAATGTGAGCAGCTATAAGAAGCAGAGCATTCAGCATGTCCTGGTGGGTGGAATCAATGTGGAAACAGAGGACCATCTGTTCGTCAAACACAATTTCAGGACCTGCTGGGAGATGTGACAAAGCGTCTGCATTAGCATCATAGGCGGTTGGCTTATACTGGATGGTGTAAGTGTAATTCCATAAAAATAATGCCCAGTGCTGGATACGATGAGCCGTCCACTCTGGAATGTGGGAGTGGAGCCCAAAAAGCATAACTAAGGGTTTATGGTCTGTTAAGAAAGTTAACTTTGCGCCAAAGAGATAGTTGTGAAACTTTTGGACGCCGAACACTATTGCCAGGGCCTCCTTCCAATCTGGGAGTAGTTCTTTTGTGCTGGGGTAAACATCTTAGAATCATAAGTGATGGGCTGTTCAGAGCCATTGATATTCTGATGCATGAGGGGGGCCCCAATGCCGTATGCTGATGCATCAGCTGCCACAACCAAGGCGTGGTCTGTAAAGAAGGAAGTAAGGCAAGGGGCAGAGTTAAGCATCACCTTTAAACAGAGAAAAGCCTGGTCACAATCAAAATGTACCCCTTTGTGACACAAGTGAATTAGGGGTTGAGCTACAGAGGCAGTCTGGGGTAAGAGCTTCAAGTGACAAGTAACCTTGCCCAAAAACACCTGGAGTTCAGATAAGTCCTTGGGATGAGGGGGGGGGGGCCTTCAATGGCCACAACATTATGACCTGAAGGGCAAATGCCATCTTTGCTAAGCCAGTGGCCTAAGTATTCCACTTCTGGTTGAAAGAAAAACATCACATGTCTAGCTGACAGCGTAAACCTGCAGACTCTGAGTGTGAAGTAAGGCACTGAGGTTTTGCAAGTGTTCCTGGCGGGAATGACCTGTACCCAAGACGTCATTCAGACAATTCCTGCAGGGCTGCCTAAGCTGCTCCAGGAACTGCTGGAAAATGGCTGCCACCGAATAGTCAACAAATGGTAGGTGCTTGTACTTGTACAATCAGAAAGGCATGTTGATAATCATGATGTTCCAGGAATTGGCATCTGAGGGTAACTGGTGGTATGCCTCAGCCAGGTCGATCTTTGAAAAGTTCTCTCCCTTGGCAAACTTGGTGAGAAGGTCTTCCTGTCAGGGAATGGGGTAAGTGTCTATGAGGGACTGAGCATTGACAGTAGCGCAATGTCCCCACTCAACCGAAGGGACCCATTGGGTTTCTGTATGACCACCAAAGGTTTCGCCCAGGCACTACAAGTCACAGGCTCCAGAATGCCAGTAACCTGGAGCCGATACAGTTCCTACTTGACCGGAAGGGGTGGGGCCCAGAAAAAGTGAGGCTGCACTTCCAGCCGAAGTGTGATGTGTGCCTGAAAATCTGAATCACATCAGAGATCTGTGACAAACAATGGCACAGAAGCTGAGCACAGATTGCCCAGGTCCTGAAAAAGAACAGCTGTGGAAACGACCTCAACTTCATCAGAAATTGAGAAGTTAAACAGTTGAAATGCTTCCAGGTCAACAATATTCGAAGCCAATGGATAGTAGACGACAAATAGGGTAAGGAGCTGGGGAACGTGTTTGTAAATTGCCTGGACAATGAACTGCCCATGAAGGGGAATTGAACCATCTCTGGAGGTGACCAACTGCCGAGAGGTAGGTGACAACTCAAGAGAACCCAGTCGCATGTATGTTGCCATATTAATCATGGAGACAGTGGCCCCAGTGTTGACCTGAAAATGTCATCCTCCGTGAAAAGGCTGAATGTGAGGAAAAGCTAAAAGCTACCGCACCGATGGGTCATCCAGTGGGACAATCGATTGCAGAGCATGTATGGTATCTTGAAGCCCAGGAGGGGCAGGACTGAAGCGAGTCGAGCAACTGCGACAAGCTGATTGGATGTGGCCCTCGTTGTCACACAGCATACACGTTTTTGAGTGGTGGGAACATTCAGTTTGAGAATGTGTGGTAAAGGACTGTGGGCAAGATGGAAGTGGACCGCCCGACCGGAGACTGGAAACACAGATGCCATAGACACATCAGGCAAAGAGGAGTCCCAACATAACTGGCCTCTGTTGGCTGGGTCACCACAACTCATGAGGGTGGTTGTGGCATTGGCCATGAAGGAAAGTGTGGTGGAACTGAAAGGGAGCAGCCCGTGAACAAACAAAATGGAGGAATGGGACAGGAAGGACAAGCATGACGACAGATGACAGAGAAGGACACCAAGAACAACAAGCAATAAGCAACGGGGTCACAAGTGAAAACCTCACAAAATCAACAATGTTCACTGGTACATGGAAGTAAGCCAAGTAAACGTGATGTCTGTAAGCCAGATATCGAGAGACTTAGGCGAATATCGGACTGCTTCATTGAGTGAGAGGCAGGCACTTAAATACATGATAGGGTATGTCACTATTGGCCGCTACCTTCCCCATTTTTGCTGCTTGGTGACTTTAATGCAAATCATCCCTTTTGGGGTTCCCCAGGACCTGTCAGAGAGGTGCCATCTTGGCTGACCTGCTTAACGAACTTAACCTCTCCTGTGCCTTAATACTGGAGCACCCACTTCCCTGTCCAACTCCTCGCACACCTATTCCCATTTGGACCTATCCTTCTACACTGCCCAGCTTGCCCATCACAGCTTTCTAGGGCTAACTGCCAGTTTTACTCCCCCCTTCCTCCCTGGCGACCTTCAAGGAATGAGATTTCCCAGTTGTGATGACTAGGTCGAATATCCCACATTGTGGGATATGTTATCCTTACTGGGATATGTTATCCTTACTGCTGAAGAACGTTCCATCCCCCATACTTCCTCTCTACCATGTCGTGTCCCAGTCTCTTAATGGACTGAGGCATGCTGCGATGCAATTTGCACATGTAGATGTGCTCTCCACATTTTTAACCCCCACCCTAGTCTGGAAAACTTCATTCATTATAAACACATGCGTGCAAAGAGTCATCTTGTTCTTCAGGATAGCAAAAGAGCTAGCTGGATTTCATTCACTAGTTCTTTTATCAGTACCACACATTGCTGTGTCATGTGGGCCAACATCAGACGGCTCTCTGGAACAAAGATCCATTCCCAGTTTTCTGGTTTGACAGTAGCTGATCATCTCATTGTGGACGCTATTGCTATCTTCAACACCTTGGGATGCCATTTTGCAGAAGTTTCCAGCTCTTCCTACCACCACCCTACCTTCCTCCATCAGAAACAATTGGAGGGGGCTCGGGTGAGACCCTTCCCTTCTCGGAATCATGAGTGAGTGCTACAAACCTGTCTTCACTATGACAGAGCTAGATCATGCTCTCAGCTCATCCTGATCCTCCACCTCAGGGCCAGACACCATCCACATTCAGATGTTGCAGCACCTTTCTCTTGTGGGCAAGTGCTTTCCACTAAAAACCTCCCTTCTGGCTACCCCCCCCCCCCCCACCCCACCCCCATATATCTTACCAGATGCATTTTCAAGGTGATGGAATTTGTATGATTCATGACTGGCTGGTGTGGTGGCTTGAATCTCACAATTTACTGATGGATGCTCAGTGTGGATTTAGAGTGTGGCGTTCTGCAGTTGACCATCTCATTACGTTGTCCACCCATTTTATGAATGGTTTTCTGTAAAAATCCTAGGCTGGGCTGTGTTTTTTGATTTGGAGAAGGCCTAAAACACCTGCTAGAGAACTGGTATCCTCTGTACTCATAAAATGTTGGGCTTCCGTAGGTACCAACCCTGATTTCTTCAGGTATTTTTACAAGACTGAGTCTTCAAGTTGCATGTGGGTTCTGCCTTGTTGGACATCTTTATCCAGGAAAATGGTGTGCCTCAGTATTCCACCCTGAGTGTCATCCTCTTTCTTATCACCATTAACCCTGCAATGGCCCGTATCCCGCCAGGCATCTCCGGTTCTCTTTTTGTAGACGACTTTGCCATCTATTGCAGTTCTCCATAGACCTGTCTCACTGAGCAGTGTCTTCAGCACTGTCTTGATAGTCTTTACTACTGGAGCATTGACAATGGCTTACGCTTTTCCCCTGATAAAACCATCTGTATGAATTTCTGGCAGCAAAAATGATTTCTCCCACCATCTCTACACCTTCGTCCTGTTGCTCTTCCATTCATTGAAACTACAAAATTTTTGGGGCTCATGATCAATAGGAAACTCTATTGATCCTCCCATGTGTCTTACCTGGCAGCCCGCAGCTGTACGAGGTTCCCCAGTCTCCTACATGTCCTCAATGATACTTCGTGGGGTGCCGATCAAACCACTCTCCTCAGTTTGTTGCGGACCCTTGTCCATTCGAAACGCGACTATGGGTGCTTTGTTTAGGAGTTTGCACACCCATCCCTCTTATGCTGTCTCAACACTATCCACCATCACGGCGTCTGTTTGGCCAAGGACACCTTTTACACCAGCCCAGTTTAGGGTCTGTATGCTGACAATGTTGAACTACAACTGTCCTTCTGTCAGTACTTTCTCCTCAGCAATTATGCATGCCATTTGTCTGCCAAGCATGGCCACTCTGCCTATGCATCCTTCTTCAATGACACCTTTGATCGTCAGTACGGGACTCGTCCCTCTTCTGTTACCTCCTGGAGTCCACTTTCGCCACATGCTATGGCGATTTAACTTCACACTACCAGCATCTTTCCTAGTGGGTATGAACTGTTCATTACCTTTCCTTTGCAAAGTGGCCCATGTTAATCTCGGCCTTCCTTCATTTCCAAAGAACACTACTCCAGCCTTGATCTGTTGCCTTCAGTTTCATGACCTTTGAATGGAATGTCACTATAGTACTTTTGTATACACTGATGGGTCTCAGACTAATCATAGGGTCAGGTATGCCTTCGTCATTGGCACCCGTGTCTTTTGATATCGGCTGCTGGCACACTCCTCAGTACTTACAGCCAAACTTTTCGCCTTGTATCAGGCCACGGATTACATAGGGGACACAGCCTTCACAATTGTGTCCTTCACTCAGACTCACTCACTGCCTTCCAAAGTCTATGTGCACTGTACACTGCTCATCTCTTAGTGCAGCAGTTCCAGGTAAACTGTCACTTGCTCACTATTGGTGGAACCAGTGTCATGTTCCTGTGGGTCCCTGGTCATGTCAGTCTGCCAGGAAACAAGGCTGCTGATGCTGCTGCCAAGGTTGCAGTCCTTGTACCTCAGCCTGCAATTACCTATATTCTTTCCAATGATCTCTGTATTGCCACCTGTCAGGAGGTGCTGTCCCTTTGGCATTGTCAGTGTTCATACCTTCACAAGAATAAGCTTTGGCTTATTAAGCCTCTGCCAGTGCCTTGAATGACTGCCGTGGAGATTATTTTAATTGGGCTGCATATTGGGCACAGCCTTTTTAGCCATTGTCATTTGCTAAGTGGAGCTACCCCACCACTTTGTACTCATCACCCCCAAATTTTAACTGTCCACCACTTCCTGCTGGAATGCCCTTTTTAACAATTTACATTCCAGCCTGGGTTTGCCATCTGATTTATCAGCCATTTTAGAGAATGATGCGAGAGCTGTCAACTGCGTTTTACTTTTCATCCGCCGAAGCACTATGACGAAGGCCAATTAATATTTAGTTTCGGACCTCCATTTCTATATGGTTTTTTTTTTTTTGCCTTGTTTCCATGTGCCTGGTTTTAGCTGTCTCCTATTCTGTCAATTGGGACAGATGTGAAGTTGTTTAACTCCTCTCTGTGTTTGTGGTCTATAGTCTTGACTTGGGTGTGTATGACCCCAGTTGTTTTTTGTGTCCTAAAGCCAAATGAAACAAACAAAACAAAACTGCTTGGTGAGTAGATTTTTTCCTATCCAATTACATTATGTTGTAAAAATGGATTATTTTTTGTTGTTATACTAATTCAATTTAATTTTTATCTTACAGAAAGTTTGACATGAAACATAGCATAGTCAGGAATTATTGGTGATACAGAAAAAATACTCATTGAGATAGAATGTAGAGTAAATGTAATTTCTTACTAAACACTAAACTTATCTTAACATCTTGTTCTCTTGATTTATCCCTGGTGCCAGTGCCTTGCTCATAAAATATTTCCCATCAGTACTTTCACTACAGTCTGTTCCCAGACCAATCTGTTTGTGTTCCTGCCTCACCTCTTTACAGGGAGTCCAGCAGGGAACTCTCTTGCCCCACCTACCACCCACACTCGTGGTCATACATTTCACCTATTGTGGATGATCTATGCACAAGGAGAGAAATGTGCTGAGTTTGTCACAAACATAAGAACCTCATTGCTACAAAGAAGACGCATGATGATGTTGGGCAAGTGCAACAGATTTCCAGTGAAAGCAAGCTAAAAACAGTGCTGATACACTTTCAGGTTCTCACTAATATGAGATGAACTCTGTAAGGTGTAAGTTGAGCACTGCAAGCTACGCTGGTGATGTCCTAGATTCCAATGATGTTGCACTCAGAGGAAAAATTGATACTGTCACAACAGCAAAAATATGACAACTCTCATCCCCATGGAGGAGATAACAATGCCATCCAGGAGGCACACCTGGAAGAAAAATACAGGAAATGGCTAGGACATCATTAGGGAGGAACGGTGTGGTGGAACGGTGCAGGCAGAAAAACATGAGAATGAAGGAATGAAGTGACACAAGACCGAGACAAGTTAGAACAAGTAATTATAAGGCAAATAATCACAGAACATGGGAGAACAATTGTGCAGAGTCATCTGCAACCCAAAGGAAATGTGAAGTATGTTTTTTGAACATAGAGCAAAACCATTCAACCACTGTCAAGAAGCACTTGAACACAGAGATGAACTCTACCTAATGAAACACAAGACACTGGTAAGAAGTTTCCAGAGACAAAAAAGTAATAAAAAAAGCCAAAAAGAGAGATGTTCCTGAATAGCCAAAATGAATAGCCTTTCATTGCGACACAGATTGCACATGCCAACATGCAGCAAATGAAACAGCTCTCTGGTGAAGGCGAGGCAGAGAATGCCCTGATCCACTAAAAGATGTCGTTAATATGAAAACTATTCTTTAAGCTTTCACTTGAGCCCTCTGTCTGTAATAAGTCAGAAACACTCCTGTAGGCACCTACAGTGTAGGTTGGACTGGCAATGCCAATATTGTGGGCTGCATTCTTGTTAATATAGTCATGGCACCCAGAAGCAGGTAGTTGATATCGAGTCTGGAACTTTGAATGGCAAGTGAGCCACTGTGAATTGACCTACAAAGTCTGTGCAACGGAGAAATGCTGTAAAGCCCAGTGTCACATGGCTCAAATGTGGAAACTATGCAGTGGCTGTCATGGGAAAGATGAGCTGCACTGAGTGTGAGTTTCAGTTTCAGCCCTGTTAGCATGCCAGCAACTGAAAGCCCTCCATTGCGGGGCATAAGGTGGGATTGTGAAGCACCAGCCAGATGCTACACCACACATTTCAACCTCATTCCTGTTATGTCTCCTTCTCCATTCTGTTGCCATACTCATCATCTTTCCTTTCTGACTCACTTCTACAAAGAATCCTCCTGAGAAGTACCCCACCTCATCTGCCACTCATTCTCCTGGCTTCTTGTACCCATCTGTAAGTAAAGAAAGGCGTGTTACATTGTATGCATTTGATGTGGCAGTTTTAAAGTAGAACAATGAAAATATAGTAATTGGTAAGCATTTTTGCTATTGCTTTCTGTGGGCTCTCTCTGAGAAAGATTCATGATAATTTGAAATTATGGGTGAAGTTTTTTGGAAGTCACTAAGTGCTGTCATTGTCGAATACCAGATGAATATAATGTCGGTATATGCCTGCAATGAGTGAAGCTGCATACACAGGCATAGACACAGTTCCTAACTGTTAAACTTGCCACAGTGTGTTAACCATGTAACATAAGATTATATGTTTTAAGTAACAGATTATTACAGCATTTTAAATTTTGATCAGCAATTATGTGAAGTGTTGACAATGAAAGTTTATTTTCCCCTGATTGTCTTCAGATAGCAGCCTGCAACTTCACTAACTGAGTTCCAGAAAGACAGGGTTTTTTAAATGTTCACTGTTGTACATAATTGAGTAGATTAGATGCTCAGTTATTCACTGATTAGTAGGCACTCTACAAGACTGAAATAATTGATTCTGTTCTTCATCATTCCATGTTGAAACACTATTAGTTAATCAATTATTTGTTTTACTTTTGCAGATAGTTTTTTATATTAACTCAAAATGTTTTCTGTCAATCAGGTACAATTCAAAGCGTTCTATCTCCTATTGCTGAGGAGAGTGAAAGTGGAAAGAGCACCGGTACAACTGATGGAGCCATGGTATGTTTCACCAGTAGCAGAAAGTTCGATTTTGTGGCCTGTAATTAACACCACACTACTTCCTGGCCTCCTTTCAGGTGCTCACAAAGTTCATTACATTTGGCCTTTTAGCCATTACAATACTTCCTCCTCTTCTGTACTGCCATGCACTCTACACACTTACTTAAATAAAAAAAACTACTTCCTTCATATCCTATTCATTTCCATTTCATTCTCATTACATCTCCCATGCCAGTTTGTTTCCTGACACCACAAACATCACAACTTCTTTTCCAATCGAAACTGAAATGCTATCTCAAGTCTAAATTATCTGCTGAATGATCCAAAACATTTCTCAAAGACCAATCATATACTGGCTCTTAATTTAAAACAAGTAACTCTCTTTAATAATTAATGTCAAGTCGTGTGTCATTGGTTAGTATGCAGAATCTTAATGACAGCTCAACTTCATCTTTGTTCTCCTGTGTAATGGTAGTTGTCACAGTGCTCACAGATTTAGGGGGAATCCACAATGCTGAACCAGAATGAAACAGCAAGGAATTAACCCAAGGAGAGATATCATCAGTAGGGAGTAAACCACTCAAATCATCATGTACTGTGAAGAACGACAAAGCAACTATTGTCATCTCACCCTGCAGAAATCCTACATCAATCTGCACCAGTTCTCATGTGCAGCACAGAAAGCTCCTAAACTGTATAAAAGTTTAAAGCTGCCATTTGAACTAAAAAAGACTTTATGGTGGTGACCACTATTCATCAGTACTATAGACATGGTGAGGTAAACAATTTACCAAATCAATAGGTCATATCATAGTTGTTACTCATTAAATATGACAATTAACATTCTTTCAGAATGACAAGTACCACATACTGTTGTCTAAAATACTTACTTATTGCTGTTTGGAAGTGAGTTTTCCTCATTTTTGAGCAAATATCATAAACACAAATGATAAGTGACTCATTCTCGTCCATATAATCATGGCATGACAAACTTCCTGAAGTCTTCTGAAAATACTTTCCTGGTTGCTAAATAAGTACCAAGAGACTACTTCGAGAGATCTACTTGTCTTAGTGGTTGTTGTGTTTGACACGTGTTGGTTAGTAATTCAATGGAACTACCTTAATGTACTTAAACACATGTGTCACAAATTGTGCAGTGTGATGTAAAAGTAACTGTTTAGCTACTTTAGTCCTTTGGGATTTGCTGTCAGTGATATTAAGATAGGTCTTGGTACCTGAAACAAAATCAAATGATAAGTCTTGTGATGGTGTTTCAGATCTTGCATTGACCGTGGCAAACAGTCTTTCGTCCAGTAAGTGCTTTAATTTTCATACACCTTGTTTTCTAGGACCAATATTTGGTACAAATCTTAAAGGTCATGGAATATGCCAGATAAAATAAAATGTTTAAGAAACCAAAAAAGAGGAGCTATAAGTTTATGTAAATGCAATCAAGAATGTAACACAGGAATCAGCTTAATTTTTCAAGGAAATCCTCAACACGATAGGAAACTCTTCAATTTTGATTTGAAACTACATGGATTACTGCTAAGAGGTTTGAATTCCTGTGGTAACTTACTGCAAATGGATGCCGCAGTGTACTGCATGCCTTTCTGCTCAAGAGTCAAGAAAGTGTGCCCCATAGGCAGATTGGATTTCTTCCTAGTGTTAACTGAGTGAAAGCTGCTAATTCTTGGGAGTAAGCTGACACTGTTAACAAGAAATGACAGCAAAGAATGTGTGTTTATTGAGAGGCCTATGTCAGATTACCCAGACTAATTAACATGGGTCAGCAGGAGTTACATGAGCTTATACAACTTAATGCCTGAACCACCCATTTCTGAGCTGAAACATCCTTTGGGAAATGGAAGAATTACCCCAAAATATACCACCATACCTCATAAGCGAATGATAATAAACAAAGTATACTAATTTTTGTGTCACACTGTCATTTACTTCATATACCATTCAAATAGTAAAAATGCTAGCATTAAGTCTTTGAACAATATCCTGAACACGAGTTTTCCACAACAGTTCACTATCCATCTGAACATATAGAAATCTGAACTGTTACGTTTCACTAATCATACGGCCATTCTGTGAAATTAAAATGGCTGGTTTTGTTGAATTTTTTGTTAGAAATTGTAAAAACTTATTCTTGCTGTGATTTAGCATTAGTTTATTTTCTACAAGCCATGAACCTATATCTCAAAGTGCACTACTTAAAACAATACCATCATTCCACAAAACATTCTTTACTACCAAGTTAGTGTCATCAGCAAACAGAGGGCATACCATTTATAAAAATTAGGAACAATAGATATATTACAGAAAACGCACACCACTCTTATGAGGTATGTTGGCCTCAATGAATGTGTTTTGTGACAGCTGAATTCGCTCCCAAAGATAACATGTAAATATATAAGCATGGAGCCATAAACTTTGTTCATTAAACATTATACTAGTACAGACGACAGTTTTGCATTGGTGATTGAACAGGAGGAGGATGATCCGTGAAAATTCGAGTAGCGCTTTGAGTCTCATGTTGTTACATATTCCCTCCAGTGAGTGGATGCCCAATGGTGCACTAAATTTTCTCACAATACATTGAGAACATCCGAAATATCCTAGAAATTACAGTAAAATATGCATTTTTAAAGTTTTTAATGATGTATGTTGAGATGATGTTCTCTCCCAGGAGTTGAATAAGGTTAGGCTTGAAACCTATTCAGTACCCTCATCCTCAGGACATTGGAATGTGCAAACTATTCAAAGGAAAAGGGAGGGTGAACTGATACTTCTTAAATTCTATGGATATTTATACCAGTATCAGTGTGACTTTAGGCTGTACATGGATACAGACAAAGCAAGCTCCTGTGAACTATTGAAATCCCTCAAGGTTGGCATCAGAAAAAGCATCATTACTCATTTAAGAGACAGTTTTTCCAAGTTCCTATTTTTATTGCAGGTGAAAGTTAGGTAAATTCTAAGAACATTGAAAAACTTTCTTCCCTTTGTTCCACTAGATGATGATAGAGAGAGCTGTGTAAGTCAAACAGAGGTAAGGCCAAAAATGTCTTAAATTCTGTAGTCATTGTGATGCGTTAAATAACTTCATCAAATCAGCAGTTTCCCTGGACTTTTTATCTGATGAGCCTAAATATAAAGTCCCTCCAGCACATAGACATAAACTTCACAGAGCCCTATTAAGTATGGTGTAGCCATTTGTTCCCTTCTTGTGCTAAGTTCATCCTTGCTACTTTTCACATATGCTGCAGATGCTCTCCTATTACGGTGCCCAGAATGATACTTCTGCTTAATTCCAAAATTGCACCTCCCCTATCTTAAAGAATGTTTCGTCCTACTTGGTGTGCAGATTTTGACTGAATATGCATGCTGTTTCATTCCAGTTTGGCACAGAAATTTTCTTGAACAAATTTGGCACGGTGCAAATTTCTTATCGCCTATAATCTTCTTACTTTTATAACTTTTTGGCTTTCTGGAATACACACAGGACATCTTGTGACTGAAATATGTTATTTGAAATGAAAAGAAAACAGTGACTGACAAACAGAAAAAGCCTGTTTGTATAAAGTTCATGGATAAACTTTTTATTTATTTATTTTTTTCTCCTGTGAGTAGTTCATCTGAGGAACACATTCCAATTTTAGATCCTCACGGTTGGTTGTTTCCTTTTCTTCCATTATGATTTCATTTGTTCACTATATTCTGTCTCTTTGCAGACCATTTTGAACCAGTCTTTTTAGCTACCCTGCCTCGGAATAATTTTATTTTCAATACTTCTTCCTGAAAGATTTCTCTGTTAGCATCTTCTGTCCTTATATAGTTTTTTTTCTATATATTTTTTTTTTACTTCACTGACCCAGCTATTTCTGTACTGCTTATCCCACAGCTATTTAAAAATCTTATTTGTAAATCTACTGTCTTGTGTTTGTGATGAAGCAAGCTGGGATAGTTTTACTCCCATTCTTGTTTTGCCATCTGCCTCCTTAAAATTCATTTTGTCACTTTTGAATTAAGTACTATTAACATATGTCAATATAATCTGCATTTTCATAAGAGAGAAACATTGGCCTTCAGTTTAAAAGAACTTAACATCAGATCAAATTTTGTGCTTAATTTTATGTATGTAATTGAATTCCCAGTTTATTTTGACTATTCCTTGTCGGTATCTTCCATTATTAGGTGAAATCAGTAATTGTTTCATAACTTAAATTCTATTGTTGATGTATAAACAAATCTAAATTCTGTACTAATTATAAACATTTGGGAGACAAAATACTAGTAATCTTAAAGTATCTATTTGGCTCTATTCAGAAACATGTTAGCAAAATTATCTGTTATTTAATCCCAAAGTAATTAATAGCTTTGTCCAAAGTATTGTTTGCATACATTAATTTGTCAATTTGATTATTTAAACAAATAATTCTGTCCAACTCTTGTAGTAGAAGAAACTGTTAAAAAGACGGAATTTTTCGATGTAATCAGTCAATTTAACGAGTTAAGATTTAATTGTAATCTCTGTAAATTAAACTTCAAACAATGTGTAGTTTCAGTACCTATCATTGTGATAATGTATAAGGGCCTGATTTCTGGTCCTGAGACAGTCAGTCCAGGGCCAAGTTTGAGACGTGGAACCTGTGTTGGTTAGAGCGACAATAATGTATCAACTTAACAGTGAACCTATCTATTTGGACCACATCGGTTTTAAAGGATTTTCTAGCATTCTTAACATCCCCCCCTCCTCCCCCGTCATGCTGTAGAAATCCTTAAGCCACTTCCACTGGCTATTTCCTCAAGGAAATTCGTTTGTGTTACAGCAGATGCCACATTTTCGGCAGGTATAACAAAATCACCTCCAAATTGATTTCGACCTTTTTTCTTCCTCCTCCTAATCTTATTGGAAAAATGCTGAGTACAATACATTCTTTGTAAGAAATTCTTACAATTTTCCCTAATACAGTATTAAAATGATGGGTACAGGCCGTCACCTTGTGGTACATGTGTTTTTATTTTGAAGGCTGTGAAATTTCTCCCATAAGATTTACTTTACAGAGTGGTATCTGTAAGTGTTTCATGGATTAGGTTTGTCAGTTTAGACCTTATACCAAATCCTCAAATTATTTTATCTGTAGTTTTTCTGTCAACATAATCAAAAACCTTCTTGTTATCCACAAACATAATACAATATCCTTTGAATTTAGTAATTGGTGATGAATTAGTGACTTGAGATTAAATATTTGATCTGATCATGACCTTCCCTTCATCTAAAGCAAGCTTGATATTCACATTAATGGCTGTCTAGTGTTGTTTTTTATTCTGCTTGATAAAATTTTGGAAAATACTTAGCTGCTACTGACAGTAGAGAGGTTACTATGTAGTTGTTTCCATCCTGTTTATTATCTTTCTTATGCAGTGGATGTATCAAGGTAACTTTCCACTCCTCTGGGATATTTTTTTTTTCTGTTTTTCAGATTTCATCAAAGAGTAAATTTAGCTAATTTGCCTTATTTGGCAAGGACCACATCAAAAGTTCAGCTAAAATACAATCTTCTCCACAATCTTTCTTATTTCTGAGGGTGTTAATTCCTTCTTCAGTTTGTTGTATAGCTTGTGGTAAATCTTCTTCACAATTTTCATTACTAACTGAGATTTGAAAGTCATGAAAGATCTTGAAAGCATTATTTAACCCAATTTGGCCGTTTTTATTTTAGAAACATATTTGCGGTTTGAAACCTCTTCAATTTGTTCTTCACAGTTTGATATAAAAAACAGGGGATTTATTTTTGTCTATTTGCAAAAGTTTCTCTTTCTCAAAGCTTTATTTGGTATTTCTGATTAATCTGGTAGTTTTCTTTCTTTGTTGTTTAGATTGATCATGATCTAGAATTTTCTTTCAGCATTTTTGCCTTATTCATCTTTTATCCATCTCTGGTATGGTTTCTTTGCATATTTCATTCCACCGCATTTTACCTTTATTTTTTATTATTGAATTATTTTTGGTGCTGTGAATATCTTTTTGCAAGCTGCCATGCTTAGTCACTTTAATTTCATGTTGATAGCCTTTAACTGATTCCTTAGTTAGTGAGACTATCTGCATTATGTTTTAGTAACCTTTGTGAGTTTCTTTGTTCTTTGTTAGACAGAAGTTTTACTTCAAAGTCACCTTTCCTTACTACTTTCAAATTCATAACTTCCATTGTACTTCTTTGTGAAATAGGTACATGACCTAACTGATTTTTTTCTGACATTTTGTTGTGAGATATCCATGTTTTAGCTTCCCTTGGGAGCTTCCTAAGGTGGGTTGACATCAATTTCAAGAGACAGCTTTGACACAAAATGATTGACCTCAAATGTGTTGGTTCTTCTGTGAGGTGGGTGATATCCTACTTGATTTATGAATTTCTTTACTTTCTGTTCATTTCATTGCTATCATGATTTTGGCTTCAAGCCCTTAATGAGCACAGAAAAATATATGGCAGACAGGTGAAAAACATATTATTTGAGCCACAGAATTGACAAAACATTCGTTACATGTGCTGTTTCTCCGAATATGTTAAGAAATCACTGGGCAGTTTGAGGCCAGTTTGGTTTCAACATTGTAGTAGTTACAATAAAAATATCTCCCTCCATCATTTGGAAAATTCTCATTTGTCTGAGGAGGTCCATTAGCAGTTCGTCTCCTTCTTAAATTACTTTCAGTTACATTTGTGGAAATTCTAAAAGGCCTTGAGTTTTTGTGGTGGTTCTTCATTTACAGACCTGCATATCAATGTAGTCCTGCAGCCTTGGTAGAATTGCCAAAGCCTAACCCCTCCTCTTGTCCAGGCCAAGTAGGAGTGTCGTAAATATTGCAAGAAAATTTTGATATTTAGATAAACATCTCTTAGCCCGTACTTCAAAATGTCTAATGGAGAAGCCTTGTCAGTGTTTAGTTCTGTGCTTCCAGGAGTCCTGCTGAGTTTTCAACATTTTATGCACAATATTTCGATGACATATTGTGCAGGCTCTTTCAGGTACTGCAAGTCTGGAGTTATACGAAATTGGTGCTAGGTATTCAATCTCTCAAGGAACCATTTATTGTATGTCATGCACCAGTGTATATAACAGAGTTTGATTGCTGGTACCCACTGTGCAATTTCATGCTTTTTGTTGGTTGGGGCCCTCACTGATATTCTGTAACACGCAAATACTGTGTGTTTTTCAGCAGCTCCTATCTCATACCCTTCTAATAGATCTAGATGCAGACACATCCCCCACATCCTCCCTCCACCAACTCCACCTACTGAAGTCCAGCTAGAAACATTACGTATCCCTTCAGTGGTGGGCAACCTGTGAAACACGTCATGTGATCTAAATGCTAGGCCGCAGCCAACCACTGTACTGCATTCTAGGAGGGCAAGACAAACAAGCAGTTACTGTCTGCATAAATGGCACACCACCAAACCCAATGCACTGCTACCAGTGTCATCATTATGACCACAGTCAAATGTCATGGCGACGCCCAGCCAACTGTGTAACCTGGCTACCTTGCCCTCTCTGCTGCAAAAGTTGCAATGGTGATCATGCCACGTCCTTCCGAGATTGTCTCGTGTATCTCAATGACTGGGTGTCCAGGAGATCTGGATCAAGGAAAAAGATGCCTTACCAGATCACTCGCAAATTGTTGGCTAGTCAGTGACCCTGTGTTCTACCATCAGGCAGTTACAGTACCATTGCTGTTACATCTCACTCCATGAAGGATGTGGACATCCAGATGTGTGATGTGAAATACAGCACTGTGGTTGTTGAATCACCCAGTGTCATAGCAGCTGTGTCGTCATCGTCATCCTACTCCTACTCCTACTCCTCCTCACCAGCTGTGCAAGAAGCCTCAAACTTTTGTCTCATGGGACAAAGTCACCTGCTACACAACTGAAAGCCCAGGAGGGATGGAATGAATACTCCCACAAAGACTTTCTATGTCCCTTCAGCCAACAAAAATTTCAGTCTTCCTATGCCAACCAGAAAGGATCCAAGAAATCAAACACAGGCAAACAATGTGCTTCTGTATTGGCTCACAGTTCCTCCTCGATGGTGTGGCCAAATGATACCCTTTGCTGACTGACCACCTTGTAGCTGGTATGCATCTCCAGGCGTCTTTCTGCTCTGGACCTCAAGGACAGACAGAATGAAAATGCCAACACCTCTGTAGATCTTACAGAGGCTGATTCTCCAGCCCTTCTGCCCTGTAGCAGTGAGCCTTCAAAAGCTGCCACTCAATAGTCACTGAGGTGACACCCCGGCATTTTTCCCTTCTCCCCTCTCCTAATCATGACAATCCACCAATGGAATGTTTTCTGCCTTTGATCCAACAAAGAGGATTTATGGCTGCTCTTGTAATCACAGCCTCTGCTTGTTCTCTGCCTCCAGGAAACAAAATTGAATCCTCATGACCTGCTTTGAGCTCTCGCATGCATTTCCAGTCTACTGTGACATCCCCCCAACCTCACAGTATCATCCAAGGACCGATTCAATGTAATTGGGTGGAGTGATACTGCTCATCAAGGATGATGTTCATAGTGTTCTTGGAAACCCAGCTTCAAGCTATTCCAGTCTGCATTTTACTTCCTATCCTAAACTTTTCCATATGTACTGTTTGCATACCTCACTCAGTCTGTGTCACTGGACAGTCTTCATGCTTACTGGCCAACTCCCTCACCCCTTTTGGCTGCTCGTTGACTGTAATGCACACCATTCCCTTTGGGACTCTCCCAGAACCTGTTGGAGAGGTGCCTCTTGGTTGACCTTCTCAGTCACCATAACCTCATTTGCTTTATTGTTGGAGTATCCACCTGCCTTTCACACTCCATGCACTCCTACCCCCATCTGGACCTCTTGTGCACTGCCCAATTTACCCATCATCTCATCATTGTCTTTGTTATGCACTCAAGCGACCATTTCCCATTAGCTATCCATTTTCTGACTCCTACCCCACCTACGTGCCCACCCAAATGGCAGCTTTCTAAGGATTTCTAGAGATTTGCTGTTCCCTGGCACCCTTCAGGAAATACTGTTTCCCCAGTTGTGATGCCCAAGTAGAAAATCTTAAAAATTCTATCATTACCACCACACAATGTTCCATTCTCACACTTCATCTTTACTGTGCTGTGTCCCAGACCCTTGTTTGACTGAGCCATGTTGTGACTCAACTCATATGCAGAGATGTGCTCTACATGTTCTTAACATTCTATGAAAGCAAACTGCAGACATTGCAAACTGTTGCTTGAACAGTGTTGTCACACCCTTCAGGATAGCAAGAAATTGGCTGGATTAAATTAACTAGTTCTTTTAACTGTTCCACTCCCTCTTCTGTTGTGTTGGCCAACCTCAGGTTGCTCTCTGGGACCAAGAATCATTTTCAAATTTCTGCCCTGGTAGCAGCAGATAGTCATAATGGACCCTATAACTATCTCTATAATCTGTAATTTTATAATGGTCTGTTATTCATTTCCCCTTCCATGATGGGATGGTTCCTCTCAAAGGGCACGGCCGACTAACTTCCCCATCCTTCCCTAATCCGATGAGACTGATTACCTTGCTGTCTGGTCTCCTTCCCCAAACAACCCAACCCTTCCATGCTGCTTTAGACTACTCCACCAGGTCATAGTTGAGGGGTATTCATTCCAGCAAACCATGCTGTACTTCTATTTCAATCACTGGCATTATCCTTACACCAGCCTTCATGAATCTAGCAACTGTAGTCTACATTCCCAACATGTTGACTTGTGTTTTGTGGGCACCTTTGTCCTGCACTGTGACAGTTGCTGTATGTGGCAGCTGGCAGCTCTAGTGAATTCAGACAGTTACGCTCAATTGAAATAGAAATATTTTGTGATTCTTCATTTGTATTATTATGCAGTTTTCGTCAATTGCACTTTAATAAAATTTCACATGTATCTACTTGTCACTGCACCTGATTCGTAATCTGTCATTATATAATTTACCAACTTACTAACACTGAGATGAGCATGTGCAGTGAGATAACATACCACTGACACATTTGAAGGTGTTTCATTTATGCTTAAATTCAGTTCATGTAAAGTTATTCAGCTTTTTAATTTTTTTTTGCAGGAACAGGAAGAGGTACACCCAGAGGAGGTACTGGCAGGTGAGATTTTTGCTTTATTCAGTAGCTTAATTACATGTTAAAGTTATCGCTTTAATATTTTCTTATGTGGTATTTTTTTCCATATTTTTCTTGCTAAAGTATTTCAGTGAAACAGTTGTTCAAAATGTTATACTTGAATTTGACACTGGATGTTAATTACATGGTACATAATTCATACTGAAAATTGGCAGTGCCTTTGTAACTACAAAAGATTGGTCACAAATGTGCAGTTGTGTTTAAAATGTATGCGGTGGTAGATTGTGAGGGAAATGTGATGAAAGAGAAAGAAGACAAATTTCTAAGTACCAAATTGACATTTTAAAATAAGTCATTGTAAAGGTGAGCTAACATTACAAATTGGCACACTACAATAAGTAGTAATGTTAAGATCACAGTCCCCTTATTCCGTAGTCGTGGCTCATATTAAAATAATCACCTTGAGATAAATATATTTATGTATAAAACAATCACTCAGCATAGTTGAGCTTCTTAAAGAGAAAAATTGCCATTCTTATTGGGGACTGGATCAAGTTAACCACATTCATGTCCAGTGATTTGAAACCTCATCATCATGTCTCGAAATGAAGAATATTGTCCCTGTAATCCTTCTTCTCTCCTGAATCAGTATTTTGCAACCTCACTGACGTGACGTGTGAAATAGCCTGGGTGCCCCAGTTATCCCTCACCTGCCAAGAGGGTTATTGACTATGCATTGACAATATGCTACTGAGTACAAAATGCCTGACTTGGTTGTAGCTTCACAAACTGTGTACTGCATACTCGATACCCATCTCCAATTCTGTCAACCCGTCCACTCCCATATCAACTTCCCTAATTTAAACATATGGGAGTTCCCCTTAACTCATCCTTAAGTTCCACAATCCTCCCTCCCTCATTACTCATTACCCGTGTGCTGCCTTCCTCAAGCACAGCTCCGTCCATATCCCTGTATCTGTCCCTGTGCCTCCTATATTACATCCTGTGCCACCCCACCCCATCCCCTCACTGACATTCTCACTCAATCCTGCACTCATATCCTGCAATAGAACACACCTTACAAGACCAAAAGTATATTTTTTCAGTAACTCACAGACTGGCCAAACAATCCTAATTTTTCAACATGATCTTCAGAATGGGTATAAAGTTGAAATCATGACTGTGTAAACAAATGAACAAGTAATATTCAAATCATGGAAATTTCTTTAAAAAGAAAGGTAAATGAGATACTGGTAGTCAGTGAGACAGTGTTAGTAAAAGAGGAGGAGAGATTTGTGAAGATAGAATCAGTGGGAGGAAAAGAGATAGGAGCCTGTGTAGACAAAAAGGAAGACTTAGGGACACCATAAATCAGCTTCTTGGTATACATGAACACACAAGTGTGGGAGAGAGAAAATTTTGGTTTGAGATCTTACACTCTAGTGTATAAGGAAAAACAACTAACTTGGATGCCCCAGAATTATTTTTGAGCTGTTAAGGAGTTGTGGAGTCAGTGAACTTATCAAAGAAAGACAAAAACAGACAGTGTAATTGAGAGAGGTGACATTGTCAGTGGGATATACTGTAAATCAGTGGGAGAAAAATGAGACAGTGGGGGAGAGCCATATACATAGACAGTGACAGTGACAGTGAGGGGGAGGTGGTGAGCATGAAGGCTTCACTAGAGGGAGAGACCGGATGAATGAATTTAGGTAATTGCGTGTTAAAACAGTGGGAATATGTTCACATTGCAAAAACGTTTGGTGAGGAAGGCAAAATGTAGACTGGGGCAGCTGGTTCCTCACTCTACTGTCAGTATTTTAAAGAGGAAAATATTCATCTTTCATGTGCTCCAATAGGGGCATTTTACCTGTTGTTTGCCCTATGGTACTATGTGTTGCATGAGATACTGCTGGTGGAACTAGTTTGTTTTTTTGTTGTTGGTGATGTAGTAGGTTGAATCAGAGAATGTGGTAGTTTAAAAAAGCGTATTGTTGAGACACTATTGAGTGCACTACCTTCGGTTGCATGTTGCATGGAAAGTTAACCTGTATTGTGGAACATGTGGACACTGAAGTGCATAATCTTCTCATTGAGTAGAGGACAGGGATGTAATAAACATTACTTATCAATAATACAGTGTCTGCTAATGCTTCATTTTCTGTACAAAAGGTAATGTTCATCACTCTGATTTTAGATGCTTTTGCTTCATCTGTATTTCTTCCCACAGGAACAAAGCATCAGGTAAATTAGTATCTTGTGTAAAATTTTCTTATTTCATTTCAGGCATAAAAATACATAAGTGTTTTTCTATGAGAGTGTTGAAAGAGAAAAATTCAGGATGGAATGTAACAGTATTATGGGAAGGGAGGTTGCTACTCACCATATAGCAGAGATGCTGAGTTGCAGATAGGCACAACAAAAAGACTGCCATTAAGACCTTCATCAACAATAGTCTCTCTGTTGCGTCTATCTGGGACTCAGCATCTCTGCTACATGGTGAGTAGCAACATTCCTTTTCATAGTATGGAAAGACAGGCTTCCTAATTACAGAACTGACACTGAAAACTAAATTTGCTACCTCCAATAGGTATTTTTTTCTTTTTTTCAAAGCACATTTTCTGAATCCATGCTACTGGTACCAACACACATTTTCAGTCAGAATTAGATTTTGCTATTATCTACAGATTTGAATAACATTTAAAAATGTATTTCCAATTTCCACTGTAATTAATTATGATAATTTCACAGAAAGAAAACAGTAGCATGCCCATGTGATGAGCCCTTGCTAAGTTCACACTCTTGTCAAACAGTGTAAGTTAATTGGATAGATAAAAACATCTAATCACCCATCACATTCTTTCGTGTGTGTGTGTGTGTGTGTGTGTGTGTGTGTGTGTGTGTGTGTGTGTGTGTGTGTGTGTGTGTTTTCTGCTGCTGCTTGGCAAGTAGATTTTTTAATCTATCAAATAATTAAATTGTAAAGAAGAAATAGCTCATTTAAAATTAAACACGAAATAGAATTAGACGCAACTGAGATGAATGACTCATAAAACTGAAGAAGTGAATTGAAACAAAGAATATTATGAAACAGAGTCGCTACTCACTATATAGTAGAGTTGAAATGAAGGATGTCAAGTTGGGCAGCATGCTTAGCAGCAGGGTATCAACTTGTTTCTTGCCACAGTTTGTATGTGGCCATTTATGTGGACAGACAGTTTGTTTGTTGTCATGCCCACATATAATGCAGCACAATGGCTGCATCTTAGCTTATATAGCACATGACTGGTTTCACAGGTAGCGCTGCCTTCAATGGGGTAAGTGACCTTTGTGACCAGGCTGGCGTAGGTGGTGTTGGTGGTGGTGGTGGTGGTGGTGGTGGTGGTGGTGGTGGTGGTGGGATGTATGGGACAGGTCTTGCATCTAGGTCTATTACAGGGATATGAGTGATTAAGTATGGGTTAAAAGTTCTTCCTAAACACCCAGAATCCTAAAACCCCTCCCCTCATTCAGATTCATTGAAGACATCTTTGTGATCTGGAGCGAGAGTGAGGACACCCTATACGCATTCCTCCAGAACCTCAACAGCTTCTCCTCCTTTGCTTCACCAGGACCTTCTCAAGCCAACAAGCCACCTTCGTAGGTGTTGATGTACACTTCAAAGACAGCTACATCACTGTTTGTGCCTATATCAAACTAACTAACTACAAGTAATACCTTCATTTTGACAACTACCACCCAGTCCATACCAAGAAGTCCCTCCCATACAGCCTATCCACCCATGGTTGCCACATCTGCAGTGATGAGGGGCCCCCCTCGAAATATACCGGGGGACTCAATGAAGTGTTCAGACAATAATTATCCTCCAAACCTCGTACAAAAACAAATCTTCTGTGTCTTATCTTTGCAGTTTCCCATGACCCCCAAAGTCACACAATCTGGCCACAGAGGATTATTCCCCTCGTAACTCAGTACCACCCAGGACTGGAACAACTGAATTACATCCTCTGCCAGGGTTCCTACAAACTGTCATTGTGCTCTGAAATCAGAAATGTCCTGCCTACTATCCTTCACACCCATCCCACAGTGGTATTCCTCTGTCCACCAAACCTACACAATATACTCGTCCATCCCAGCACAATCCCTGCTCACAAACCCTTACTTCACGGCTCATATCACTGTAATAGAAGTAAATGCAAGACCTGTCCCATACATCTTTCCACCACCACCACTCCAGTCTGGTCACAAACATCTTATATCCCACCAAAGGCAGGGATATCTGGGAAACCAGTCATGTGATATACAAGCTGAGCTGCAACCAATTTGCTGATTTCAGCATGGGAATGACAAGAAACAAGCTGTTTTTCTGCAAGAATGACCTGTGATAAACTGTGGCCAGGAACTCTCCCTGCAGTATATCCAACGTTCCTGTAACCCTCCTTGCTTTAACCTTCATTAGTAAAATATCTCACCCATTCAGACCCTTCCTTGTCTCCATTCCAGTGCTACATAGCCCTCATATCACCAACACAAGAAGTCTTCTGAACTCCTTTTGTAGAAATAACTTCCAGGATTTTGCTTTTTTGTGGGTGGCAAAGTCATTGAAGATATTACTTATCTTTGACATTATTTGCTAGGTATATACTATTAGACATATATTTTCACTGATAACTTATGCTTGAAGAGAAGTGATGTCTGTGTCTTGTAACTAGTGTGTTCAGAAAAATTAGTGTTTTGATCACTCCTTCTATATTCAAAGCTACGTTTTTACATTTATAATAGCTACCACAGCTAAGGCTAAGTATCTATGGCTGGATGACATGACTGGCATTGCAGTAATAGAGCTTACAAAACAACTTTGCTAATTAATGCAAGTATCTATTAAACCTGACTCTGTCAAAATCCTGACTGTAGTTGGAGATTAGCCATCACAAATGTACAGATACCGTTTTTCGATGTACTATTTTTCTTCCTCCTCATGAGATGGTGTACTGGAGACAATTGCATTGTTTTCCTTATTTTGTCTTCGCTGTCTTAGTAGTTTCTTGGCATAATTTAAGTGTTTACAATAATTTATGGAGCTGTGTTTTGAATACTGGGAGAGAGGGGGATTTATGAAGAATAGTCAGCAAGAATAAGGTTTCTATGCTTTACTTTATGACATATGAGAGCTGATTACCTCTCAAATTAAGAGGCTAGGAGAAAATAGTGTAGTAGAAACAACTGAAACACATAGGAGAAATGTGCACACACATTTGGAGAGAATTTCTAATAAGTATCCGAAGATAATGTACGCACAGTATCACTGTCCCTTTGCTCTTAATATATTTCCCATTAAGACTTTCACTACAGTCTTTTCCCAGACCAATGTGTTTGTCTTCCTGCCTCACCTCTCTACAGGGAGTCCAGTAGGGAACTGCATTGCCCCATCTGCCACCCACTCTCATGGTCATTCATCCCACCTATTGTGGATGATCCATGCACAAGGTGAGAAATGTGCTCAGGTTGTCATGAACATCAGAACTTCATTGCAACACAGAAGGCACATTATAATGTTGGGCATGTTAAATGGCTTCCTAGTGCAAAAAAACATCACAATAGTCCTGTTATGCTGTAAGGTTGTCACTAATATGAGCTAAGCTGAGCACTGCAAGCTGCACTGATGATGTCCTAGATTCCAATGTTGCTGTGCTCAGAGGAATAGTTGTGAATGTTAAAGCAAGGCAAGGTAAAGAATGCCCTGATCCAATGAAAGATGTTCGATAATATGAGAACATTTCTTGAAACTCTAGTTCAGCACTCTGTTTGTAACAACTGATAGGCACTGTTGTAGGTATCTAAAGAGTAGGTTGCACTAATGATGCCAATATTGTGGGCTGCATTCTTACTAATATAGACATGGCACTCAGAATTAGATAGACGATGTCAAGTCTGGGACTTGGGTTGGCTGGTGAGCCATAGTGCAGTGGTCTATGAAGGCTGTGAAGAGCACAGGAATACTGGAAAATTGTCCAGTGTCATGTGGTCCCTATACAGAAACTATGCAATGGCTGTCACGGGCAAGATGATCTGCTCTGAGTTTGTTTCAGGTTTATTAACATGCCAGCAACAGGCAGCGCTCTGTTGAATGTCTCAAGACAGCATTGTGAAGTACCAGTCAAATGGTACACTTCCACATCATTCCTATGATGTCTTCTACTCCATCCTGTTCCCATACTCATAAAATTTCTTCCTGCCTCACCTTTACGAAGAATGAACCTGAGAAACAACCCACATCATCTGCTACACAGTCTCCTGGCTATGTGTATCCATCTGTAAGTAAAGAAAGGAGGATTACATTGTATGTGTTTGATGTGCAATTTTACTGCATGAACAGCAAAAATGTGGTAGGTGATAACATTTTTGCTGTTACCTTATGTGGGGTATCCCTGAGAAAAGTTAATGATAATTTGAAATTCTTGGTGAAGTTTTCTGCAAGTCACCAAGTGCTCTCATAGTCAAATACTGGATGAATAGAATGTCAGCATACGCTTGCAGTGAGTGAGGCTGCATATACAGTCATACACACAGTTCCTAACCGTTAAACTTGCCACAGTGAGTTAACCCTGTAACATAAAATTGTATATTTTAATAAGCAGATTACTACAGGATTTTACATCATAAAATTTCGTCAATAATTATTTGAAATGTTGACAATAAAAGTTTATTTGCCCCTGGCAGTATTCAGATAGCCAGCTTGCAATTCGAATAAAGTTCCGGCTTTGTGGAACTCGGTTAGTAATTTTCACTGTCGTACACAATTGACTAGATTAGATGCTCAGTTATTCACTGATCACTAGGCACTCTAAAAGATAGAAATAATTGATTCTGTTCTTTGTAATGTCATGTTGAAACAGTCTTCATTTATTAACTGTTTGTTTGACTTTTGCAGATTAAGTATTTTTTATATTAACACACAATTTCCTTTTTTGTCAATCAGGCCCTGTTGCCGACGAAGCCCCACGTCCTGTAGCTCAGGTGAGTGAAAGTAGAGGAAGCACAACTGAGACTGTCAGAGAGAGGGTGAGTTTCACCAGCAGCAAAGAAGTTTAGCTTTTTGGCATGTAATGAAACCCCCTCCCCGCTGTTTCCTGGCCTCATTCCAGGGTGCTCACAGTTTTCATTAGCCCATGGGTTTTAGCCCTTCTGTGGGCTGCCCTGCACACCCCATTTTAATTAATCAACTCCTTTCTACATATCCTATATATCTTCACTTCATACTTATTATTTTTTTCACTCCAATCTTTCCTGACACCACAACCTTCGCAACTCCATTTGCACTGGTAACTCAGGTCTATTATTACAATGTTATTACCTACTGAACAGTCACAAAAATTTTTCAAAGAATACTCGCATACTGGCTAATGACAGTAATGGGTGCAACAGATCTAGGGCATGGCACTTCACTGAGCAAGAATGAGATAGCATGGAATGAACCACTCAAATCAACAGGTACATTGAAGCCTGATGAAGGAACTATCATTGTCACACTCTGCAGAAATTGTTCATGTATTTGCAGCAGATTTCATGCAAGAGGAAAAAATTCTGAAAGTGAATAAAAGTTTAAACCCACTATTTGACCTGGAATATGACTTTCTGGCAGTAACCATCATTCATTGGTACTATAGACATTGAGAAATATGTAACATTAACCAAGAGATCGGTTACACCACAGTTGATATTCAGTAAACATGATAATTACCACCTACAGTTGTCTAAAATATTTAGTTATTGCAGTTACATGCCAATTACCTTTTTAAACTGATAATGGAGTCACTCTTCTTGCTATTATCATAGCCAGATGAACTTGAAAAAAAATCTTATTAGAATACTATCTGAACCATTAAATAGATTTTTCGTGCACTTCATAGAGAGGTCTTCTTTTCTTTGGGTATCATATGTTTAACTTGTGTTGCTTAGTAATTCAATAAACCTAACATCATATTTGATAGCTCATATATCACAGGTTGTGCTGGGAGAAGTAAAAGACATTTAATAAACATACATTTGTCAAAAATTCAGAGCAGGCTGAGAGCTAGAGCAGAGAGCTATCACAGTCAACTAGGAATGAGCAGCCAAATTCCCCAAGTGGAGTTAGCTAATGACTATGCACCAAGGTAAATGTCGACAGTTTACACTGGTAACTAACAGGTTTTAAACTTAATGTATTTAGAATTGGTAATAATGATGCAACATTTAAGCGAGTAGTTAGTTATAATGAGCAGGAACCTCAGACTCTATAAATGTACCTTATCCTCCTGAGCTCAATAAATTCACCGAATTGAACAGACTACTGGTTCCTGCCCAAATTGTGGCACTCTGACATCGAGCATGTCAGATGAGCAACTTCGCTTCACTCGAGTGACTGGTAGGGGCAGCAGACTGCCAGTCAACTCAGACGCCGTGCGACAACAGAGGTACCACCATAGCAACAGGCAAACATGGCTCTGCTCTGGACACAGGGAACAAGAACACATCATTTCCTGCCAAAGCTACCCTGCCAACACACACCAATGGGAACAGAATTCTGCACAAATAAAGCTTCACACAAGAAGGGGCAGGAAGTAGAAAATGTGAACAAAACGCACAAGTGACTAGCAATGTAATTGACATTGTTTAAAATTTCTGTTATTCAGAATTGAAAATATCAGCACCTGCTGATAAGATAACTCAAGTGTACACATGTACCAAGATCACTTTGCCTCTGACATAGATCACGTTACAATTGATTCCCTTCATGAGACTTACAACAGGGAATACTCTTACACTTGCATGACATATTACCTGGAACACAAATTGTAATTAATAACACTGACTGATGATCATGCACTCAGTCACTCATAGGTGTATTAATGTAACAGATGCAATTTTAGATAACACAAATATAAAAGAACAACACTTTACTCCACTCAGTTGTGAAGGAGCCATACATTGCAGGATTCCAGCCAGGGTATTATTGCATCCTACACACTCAGGTGATCATTGAGGAGCCATAAAATTTAAGCTTGTAGAGTAAGCCAGTTCCTTGCCAATCTGGTTGCTTGCAATGTCCGTATGTCTTCATGCAGCTCACCGCTATCTGGCCTTATGACTGATTCAACCTTCAGCAGCATCTCGGGACCTGCACCGGACAGTGGGAGTCTGCCAAAAGCAACAACTTGCCAGCCACATGTCCACATGCCAATCGTTCTTCAGGACCCACCAAACCAACACACATGTGCAAGTGTTGCTACGACTCAGACATGATTTAATCCTTCTGTCTTCCACAGTTTGTTCAAGAAAGTCGGTGTCAGTTTTCACAAAGCGTAATATGAATGGCCACCTTGAAAACATTTTGTGCTCTACCATTTGATACTCCTTCACATACATAATCCAACACAGTTCTGTCTCTTAAAGCACTGGATGATCAGTTCTTATGGAGATAGTCCTCGCCTTCTGAATGTACAGAGAAACTTTTGCTCCCAGCAACTTGTCGATCTTGCCAGGTGACCAAAATTCTAGATCGATAAGTTATATATGTGTCAAATCCAACACACTGTTTAATTTTGCTGAAGGTAACTGACATCTTGTCTTGATCCGAGACAGAAGGTGAAATGAAGAGGTTTATACAGAAGTCAACTTAAACAGAGACGTGCTGCTTTGTTTCTGATATAATTCCACCTGTTCCTTGAATGTATACTCTACTGTGCCATCCGTGAAGTCAGAGGCACTACTATCTATCAACTATGTTGTCACTGTTGTAAGCAGCACTTGTTTGTCTCGGATGATTATAAGTGAGCAGTAATGCAATGTACTTGATGGATGTATACCATTTTTTGTGTTTCATGTCACTAGGACAATCCTTCCTTGTTCCATCTTGTGTGTTTTATTTCTGTGTGTAGCAATGTGTGGTGCCCTTTTTGACAAGCATGACGGCATACATAAGTGCAACTAGAAACCCTACAATCACCCTTTGAACAATTGTTGAACAATTTGTTCGGCATCACTATAGGTTTGTGTTCACTACACGTGGCTTGCCTGAATTTGCTGCACTTCTGCAAAGCTTGAGTCAAGTGACGCATGACATACGCAACACTAGCAGCGACTAGATTCATCTCAAACACCCTAAGTGCTTGACATTGCAGGTGGTCCGCTGTTTGTTCCCATATGTGCTGTGTCATGGTAGTACTGTAGCCTTGATAATTTCAGATTTGCATTTATTTTTGAGAAAAGCACATCTCCATTCTAATGTCAGAAAGCTATTGAACCTCAGGCGGGTTTTAAATTTTGTTGTTACAGACTGGTCAACTTTTTTCTATAAAGAGCAGTGATGTAATTACATCTTGAAAGGATACATTTAGTTGTAATGCCATCAGCACATGAATATTGCTTGAAGTAGTGCATTAAGTTCACTTGCACCTTCCCCAGTTGCTGACAGAAATGGTAACAGCTTCTTCAGATGTGCTGATGCAATCAGTCTAGGGTTATTGTATGTGTTGCAAACTGTATCAAATGGTTATTTAGCAGTGTCCTGTAATTCATAATTATTTACCACAAGACTCAAAAATGTCACTAAAATGCCTGCACTACTTTACATTCTGATTCCCTCTAGGCAGACAATAGCCACCCCCCCCCCCCACCCCCTTCCCAAGGGGGTTACGGTTCCTCCGTGTTAGTTCATTGCACATGTGGCTCTGAGCTAATGCAGCCTATTCTTCCTTACTGTCCGCATTTGTCACCCTGCCCTCCCTCCCTATCCTTGCTCACTCCCAGTTACCCTCTCCTACCCCTTTCTTGGTGCTCTGATTCATCTTGACATGGCTATCCACCTGGTTTCCTTTATTGTTTACAATTTGCTTTCCTCTGCCTGTTCATTCATGTTTCTTGGTTTTTACGTCCCCAATTGAGTTTTACCTCCACTTCAAAATTTCCTGTTTTTGTTTAATGTGAGCCGTTTGGGGAACAACTCGCTCCCTGGCATCTGCGGTGTGGATTCCTCTTGCCTTCCCCCTGTTGCCCCCTTCAACCCAGCTAGGTCACCAGCACACATAGCCAGTCTGTGTGATGGGTCTGTTATGTACCCATCTGGCTGAGATCCCTGACAACACAGGAATCACTCTCCTGATTCCTGAATTGTTCACTCCCCATGTATGCCAAGGAGTGGTTGCTTGTCTTCTTGGAGCATCAGAACTCCCACCTATAGCCACCGTGCTAGATGGCCCTTGGTTTGGGTGGGTGGCACCCTTCGGGAGAGCCCATGGTCAGAATGGCTGGTATTTGGGGGATGCTTGATGCATGAAGCGTATGGAGCTGCAAAGATCTGGCGGATCTCAAATGGCTGCTTCTTTGAATGGTGAACAATCATTGAATGGTGCTTCATGTTACCCAGCAACCTCTGCTTCCCTGGCTACACCATGGGAGGATGGCCAGGCTAGCCATCTTTGTATGATACACTTCCCCCATTACCTCATCTGTACGAGGACAGACAGGGACACATTCATTGCCACAATGCCATTGGTTTTGTGGAAAATATTGAGGAAAACTTTCTTGATCAGAGCATCTTCTGCCACCCAATCGGCAGCTCTTTGCACCTGTGATCATATTGGCAATGTCCCAGTTTCTTTTATCCCTCACTAATCTCTGAATATGGTGTAGAGAGTGATTTTTCATTGGGATCTCACCCTGCAAAAGGATTAGGAACTCTGGGCTAATCTGGAGAGGTGTGAATTTGGTTTGGCATGTGGAGAAGGGCCACAAAGACAACCGCATCCATACTGGTGCCTTCATTCTAGCTTTTTTGGGGGATACCCTCCCAGAGAAAGTCAAGGTTATGTGCCGAAGTTGTGATGTGAAGCCATACACCCCACCACCTATGCGGTGCTTCTGGTGGCTGCAATTTTGGCATATGTTTTCCTGGTGAATGGTAGACCCTCTGTACACTCACTGTGGACAACCATTCCATGAGGGAAGCCCCTGTGTTCTGACACCTGTGTGTGACAAATGTACTGAAAGCCACTCCCCTCACTCGCCAAATTTGCCCGGCGTATAAGAGAGGAAGGAGATCCAAGAATACAAGTCATCGAATCGCCTGTCTTATACTGAGGGTTACCAAAAGTATGAGATACTCCATCCAGTGTCACTATCTTCAACTTATCTCTCTTTTACTTCATTTCCTCCTCCTACCTCTCCCTTGCCCAGCCCCATCCACCTATCCCCTCTCCCTCCCCCTACCCATGCAGTTGCCACAACCTCCTGTCTGGGTCTGCTCCCTCTCTCCAGCTGAAGAAGTGCGCCCCCTTCTCTGGCACCTGCCAGTGATTGGGCTCCCTTACAAGGCCCCTTTGCCCAGCTCAGTTCAGGTTGGAAGATTCCTACCATCACTCACAGTGCGTTTGTTCAGCCAAAGGTCACCCGCTCTCTTTCAGTCACCTGTACTCCCTCTGTGCTCTACCCTCCTCCAGCTCTGAAATAGGAATAGGAGGAGGAGAAAACAGACAGGAAGAAACATAAATCCTAAGACAAGGTGCCCCCCCCCCCCCAACCACTGTCCCCAGTATTGCCACCTCCTGCCTTGCAACCTGTGCCTGAGATCTTATCTTATTTACGGATGTCACCTCACCCTTGTAGGTGAAGGCCACTGACCAAGTGACATGGTATCCTCATTTTTTTTTTTTTTGCGTGTAATCTGGATTCTGGCCACACAGTCATCCACTGAAATTGCCAAAGTTACTATCCTCACCTACCAGAAATGCAACCTTCTGTCGGAACTGTACTGGCCCCAGGGAAGCATCTGGTGGGATCTGCACTTTGGTTCACTCCAATGTCGTAGTCACCGGATCCCACTAAGTACCTACCTGGAAGCTATAGTGTTTAGAGTGCATATGTCTCTGGCAATCACCATTTGCAGTGTCGACCTCCCTCCAGGTACAATAATTCCTTACTTTGCACTGTCTACCTTAATCCAGCAATTCACACCCCGTTTCTCATCCTTGGGACTTCAATAGCCACCACCCAGTGTGGGAGAGTGACACTTCAATGGGTAGGGGTCTCCTAATTGACCAGCGTATTACGGACCTGAATTTGTGTCTCCTCAATGAGGGATCCCCTACCCAATTCAATGCTCTTAATGGCACCTTTACCACTATCAATCTCACGATCACCTCTCCTGCTCTCATTGCTTCCCTACATTTGTCAGCCCATGATGATGTATGTGACAGTGACCACTTTCCAGTGGTTCTATTGTTCCCCTGCTGCCGCCAGGCAGACAGGCCCCCAAGTTACGAATTCCGCAGGGCCAATTGCCCTTTGTATACATCTGCTGTGCACCTCTACACCTCCCGGTCGAATTGCATTGATGCGGTCTGCAAGGCATCTCTGCCACTTTTCTTCACACTGCTGCCGCCCCCCCCCCCCCTCCCCATCAACATGTCCCCTCATCGTTGATGGGTACTTTGGTGGGCCAAGGATGTCACAGTCACTGTCTATAACTGCTGACATGCACTGCAGCATTTTAAGCAACACATTTCAAAGACGAACCTCTTCGCTTTTACGTGTGTTCATGCGAAGGCTCATTACCTTATTAAGTAGTGTAAAAAGGAATGCTGGGAGAAATATGTGCCCCTCCGGGGACATATGCCTCTTCATTGCAGGTTCAGTCCAAGCTCCGTACTGTTCTTGGCTGCCAGTGACAGTCAGTATTCCATTGCCTTAACCTTAACGGTGATTTGTGCACTGATCCATTGGTCCTCGCAGAACACCTTGCTACACAACACTTTGGGACGGTATTGGCATCATCTTCCTGTCCTCCTACATTTCTCCAGCAGAAATGCAGTGTTCACTATGCCCCCCCCCCCCCCCCCCCCGCCAACCAATCTGTTCATAACACACAACACTAAGTGAGTGCTATAGTCAAGCAGGCTCTTACCTCTTCATGGGACATGGCAGCTGGCCCATATTCTGTCCGCAACCAGATGGTCTATTATCTTCAACTGCATTAGGTTCACAGCTGCTTTTCTGTCACAATGATGAAACAGTATAGTTCTCCCTGTCCTTAAGGCCAGAAAGAGCCCAATGGCCTCGACAGCTACCACCCAATTAACCGGACAAATGTACTACGTAAACTTCTCGAGAGGATAGTTAGCTACACATTATGTTGTGTACTAGAATCTCCGGGCCTTTTGTCCCTGTATCTCTGTGGCTTCCAAGTGAAATGATCTCCAACTGATCATTTACTTGGGTTGGAAAAAGTTACGCAACAGGCTTTTACTCACCACCAGTGCCTAGTTGTGGTCTTCTTTTTACCTACATGTGGCACACAACATGGCTTGGTGCCATCACATTTTAGTTACCAACCATGACTGAGGCTTCCATGTGCCCCTTCAGATTTTTATCCATGAGTTTTCCTCTGAGCGGCTCTTCCGGTTCCAAGTTGGAACTTTCCTCAGCACCCCTGGAATTCTGCAGAATGGTATCCCACATGGTTCTGTGGTAAGTGTCACACTCTTCCTCCTAGCAGTCCACGGGCTTGTGACCCCTATTGGGCCTCTGGTTACTCTGGCATTGTACGTCGATGATTTTTGCATATGATGCAGCTCCCAGTAAGTAGCATCTGGTGAGTGTCTGCTCTAAGATGCCATCCCATGGGCCTCTGCATGGGCCACCTCCTATTGGTTCCAGGATTCTCCCAAAAAAATGTGGGTAATGCATTTTTATCGCTGATTCACAGTACACCCCAACTCAGAATTTTATTTAGGTGAACAGCTTCTCGATGTTGTAGCACAGTCCTGTTTCTTGGGCCTTACTTTTGATAACCAGCTGACATGGTTGCCCTTCATTTGCCACCTAAATACTGTATGTATATGGAAGCTTAATGCTCTCCACCTCCTGGCCCTTGCATCTTGGGGTGCAGACTGTGTCACTTTTCTCCATCTTTACTGTGGCCTGGTCTTCTCCAGACTGTTGTGGTGGTCTGGTATATGGCTCAGCAGCTCCTTCCACTTTGAAACTGCTTGACCCTCTTCACCATTGTGGGGTTCATCTGGCTATTGCTGGCTTTCTCAGTAGTCCCATTGATAGTCTCCTCACAGAAGTGGGGATTCCCCCTCTACACACATGACTGAGCAAACTACTACTTTCTTAATCAGTCATCATTCGCCAATTCCCTGACCATCCGATGTATCCTGTACTCTTCGCCATTGAGGACTGTCTCCCTCCTGACACCCGTTCTTGTGTGGGATTGCCGGTTGGCATGCGTATCACTTCCTTATGTCGGGATCCCCGTCTCCACTTCACATCTTTCCCCCCATAACCCTCCCACCCATGGATGGTAACTAGACCATGAATTATGACTGATCTATTCCAGGGTCCTAAGATTCATGTCAACTCTTTAATTCTCCACCGTCTTGTATGTGCCATCCTTGGAGTGTTCTAGGGTGCCACAATTTTTCACACTGATAGTTCTAAGGCAGTAGATAAGGTGGGATACACTTTCATGTCTCCTACTGCCTTAGAACACCATTTTTTGTCAGGATCAATTAGTGTGTTCACAGCAGAGTTTCTGGAAATTCACAGAGCCCTCCTTTTTTATCTCAGGCCTCCCTCCACAGTGTTTTAATCTGTTCAGATCCAACGAGCAGCCTGCTGGCCATCGACCTCATCCTTCGGTCTCTGCTATACGTGCCCTTCTCTTGGCCCACGAGTGTGCCACCTGTTCAGATGTCTTTCTCTGGGTTCCAAGTCATTTGAGCAACCCAGGGAATGGACTGGCTGACCGTTTGGCTAGAGAAGCAGATACTTACTGCCATTTCCTTCCATTATTCCAACTGTGGATATGCAGATCTATGCAAAATCTCTCTTTACCCAAAATCTGAATGACATCTGGTGTGCTACTGCACATAGTAATAACTCCCCACAATCAAGTAGTCTTCCCCCTGTGGGTGTGCGGTAAGAATAGGCCCGAGGTATTCCTGCCTGTCGTAAGAGGCGACTAAAAGGAGTTTCAACCATTTCGGCCTTCCATGTGATGGTCCCCCTTGGGGTTTGACCTCCATTTTCCAAATTCTACAGAAGTACGAGCCTTTTGGGGAAGGACACCTTACGTGGTGTATCACTGGTCCTCAGTGCACTAAGACCTTGGCACTCAGCATTGTAACTGCATTGTAACCACACCCACTATTCCTCAAATTTGGCCTAAACACCTGATGGGTTGCACAAGTTATGCCCATAGTGCGTCCCCATTTGCACCTACGATCATGATGGACTTTCCATGGCACCCGAAATCCAGCACGGTAGCCAGCCAATTGTGGTGGGGTCGTCATGTACCCTCTAGGTTGTAGCCCCCTGACAACACAGGGATCGTACTGCCGATACCTGAACTGCACTCTCCCCACGTTGGCCAAGGAGTAGATGCCAGTCTCCTTGGGGCATCAGGACTCCCAGCAATGGTCATCCTGCCAGGTGGCCCTTGTTGAGGCTGGGTGGCGCCCGTGGGGAGAGCCCCTGGTTGGAGTGGGTGGTATTGGGGCGGATGTTTTGTAGATGAAATGTCAAAATGTATCAGGTCGATCTGCGGCCGAGTCTTTTGAAAAGAAAGGTACTGTCTCTGGTTCTGGTACTCCTGCCCTTTCCCCCTTGGCCACTCCCTGGGAGGAAGGACAGGCTCGCCGGCTTGGGGCGATATACTTCCCCCGCTATTTAGTCTGTTCTCGGACCGATGGGGGGGGACGTTCGCCACCTCCAAGCCCATATTCTTTGTCCAGCACATCTAGGACATCTTTGGGGAAATCGAGGCTCTCAGTAAAATGCGTTCGGGGTCTGTTCATATAAAGACCACCTCCGCCACACAGTCGGCGGCACTCCAGCATGTGACTGACTAGGGGACATCCCAGTATCCATTGTCCCACATCTGGCACTGAATAGGATGCAGGGGGTTATTTTTCATGAGGACCTCCTGCTGCAATCTGATGAGGAGCTCAGGGCCAACCTGGAGTGCTGAGGCGTGCATTTCGTGCGGCGAGTCCAGCGCGGCCCCAAAGACTGTTGCATCGACACCGGGGCCTTTATCCTCGCATTCGAGGGGGACATTCTCCCGGAGAAGGTAAAGGTGATGTGCTACCGGTGCGACGTGCCACCTTACGTCCAACCTCCTATGCGCTGCTTTCGGTGTTTGCGCTTTAGGCACATGTCGTCACGATGTGAGGCTGAGCCCCTTTGTGGCGATTGTGGACGTCCTCTTCGTGAGGAACATACATGCACTCCACCACCTCAGTGCATCAATTGTCCTGGCATCCACTCACCTAGATCTATAGACTGCCCCGCGTATCAGACGGAGAAGAAGATTCAAGAATTAAAAACTTTGGATCATCTCTCTTTTTCTGAGGCCAGGAAGAAGTATGACCACCTCCATCCCGTGACGTTGGCAATATCGTTGGCCTCAGTCGTGTTGCCTCCTTGCACAGTATCCTCACCCCTATCCTGTCCCCCCTCCACCTCCTCACCCCATCTGGGGTTTATGCCTCCGCCTCCCAAATCCCTCCCTTCCAAATCCTCCTCCCTCGTGGCCCCTGCCCCCTCTGCCCCAGGGGCCACCCTTCCTCCTCCTCCTCCCCCTCCACCACCTGAGAAGCGATCCTCTTCTCAGGCGTCCATCGGGCAAATGTTCCAGACCCCGGCTTCCAAGGTCCGGCATTCCAAAATGGAGCCCGCGCGTGTGGACCTTCTTCGGGTCCAGCATACCATCCCCGTGCCTCATCAGACTTCCAAGAAGGCCTCCAAGAAGAAGTCTTTATCCCCCTCTCCACCCCGGCACGTTTCGTCTGACGCTCCATCCACGAGTCGCTGCTCCCGGCCGTCCTCAGTTTGGCCGGGACGCTCTGCTGCCAGGCGCTCAGCTGGCCTCTCGTCGGCGAATGATACTGCCCCTCCTATGCAACCCAGGACAGCGGCCGCAGCTGGCGACGACTCGATGGAACAGGATCCGCCTCCCGCCGGTTGTAGCGTTGTTCCCTCATAACCTGGCCCTCTGCGGCCGTCGAGGTGACCAGCTCTTCCCCTGTTTCATTCCCCCTTTTTTCTGACTAGCGATGGCTTTGTTACATTGGAACATAAGAGGTATTCGATCTAATCGGGAGGAATTACAACTGCTCCTCTGCCTGCACTGTCCGCTCGTCCTTGGTCTCCTGGAAACCAAGTTGCGCCCAACTGACCATATTGCTTTTACCCACTATACCTCGGAGTGGTATGACCTCACCCCTGTGGACGGTATTCCAGCTCATGGTGGGGTCATGTTGCTCGTTCGGGACGATGTCTATTACCATCCCATCCCATTGACCACCCCACTCCAAGCAATAGCTGTCCGTATTACTCTTTCTGCCTTTACTTTTTCTGTTTGTACCGTCTACACTTCGTCATCCGCAGTTAGTCGGGCTGACATGATGCACCTGATTGTTCAGCTTCCTCCGCCGTTTTTATTGTTTGGCGACTTCAATGCCCATCGTCCCCTTTGGGGCTCTCCTGCATCCTGTCAGAGAAGCTCCCTCTTGGCGGATGTCTTCAACCATCTCAATCTTGTCTGCCTCAATACTGGCGCCCCGACTTTCCTCTCGGACTCTACTCATACCTACTCCCACTTGGACCTCTAGATCTGTTCTACCACTCTTGCCCGTCTATTCGAGTGGTATGTCCTTTCTGACACCTATTTGAGCGACCACTTCCCCTGTGTCGTTCGTCTCCTGCACCACACCCCATCCCCACGTCCTTCGAGCAGGAACATACCGAAAGCTGACTGGGGACTTTACTCCTCCCTGGCGACCTTTCCGGACCACGATTTTCTCAGTTGTGACAGTCAGGTTGAATACTTCACGGCTGTTATCATCAATGCTGCCGAACGTTCCAATCCTCGTACTACCTCTTCTTCACGTCACGTGCTGGACGACGTGTTTTACGCACCTTTCGCCGCCATCCTACGTTGGCGAATTGTATTGGATACTAACGACTCCGAGCGCAATGCCGTAGAGTCATCAAAGACAGCAAAAAAGCTTTTTGGGCCTCTTTCATCAGCTCCTTTAACAGTTTTACTCCCTCTTCTATCGTCTGGGGTGGCCTGCGCCGGCTGTCGGGCATTAAGGCCCACTCCTCGGTACCTGGCCTGACCTCAGGTAATGAGGTCCTTGTTGATCCTGTGGCTGTCTCCAATGCCTTCGGCCGCTTTTTCGCGGAGGTTTCAAGCTCCGCCCATTACCACCCTGCCTTCCTTCCCAGGAAAGAGGCAGAAGAGGCTCGGCGACCTTCCTTTCACTCGCTGAATCTGGAAACTTATAGTGCCCCCTTTACTATGCGGGAACTCGAACGTGCACTTGCACTGTCCAATTGCTCAGCTCCGGGGCCAGATGCCATTCACGTTCAGATGCTGGCACACCTTTCTCCGGCAGGCAAAAGCTTCCTTCTTCGTACCTACAATCGCGTCTGGACCGAAGGTCAAGTCCCCATGCGTTGGCGTGACACCATCGTTGTTCCTATACCCAAACCTGGGAAGGATAGACACCTTCCTTCTAGTTACCGCCCCATTTCTCTTACAAGCTGTGTCTGTAACGTGATGGAGCGCATGGTTAACGCTCAGTTAGTTTGGATTCTTGAATCTCGACTGCTACTTACCAATGTTCAATGCGGCTTTCGTCACCGCCGCTCCGCTGTTGACCTTGTCGACATTCATCATGAACAACTTGTTGCGAAAGCGCCAAACGGTAGCTGTGTTCTTCGATTTGGAGAAGGCTTATAATACCTGTTGGAGAGGAGGTATCCTCTGCACTATGCACAGGTGGGGTCTACACGGTCGCCTGCCCCTTTTTATTGATTCCTTTTTAACAGATCGAAAGTTAAGTGTACGTGTGGGTTCCGTATTGTCCGACGTCTTCCTCCAGGAGAACGGAGTGCCTCAGGGCTCCATCTTGAGTGTAGCCCTTTTTGCCATCGCGATCAATCCAATTATGTATTGCATTGCACCTAATGTCTCAGGCTCTCTCTTTGTCGATGACTTCGCTATCTACTGCAGTGCCCAGAGAACATGCCTCCTGGAGTGCTGCCTTCAGCGTTGTCTAGACAGCCTATACTCATGGAGTGTGGCAAATGGCTTCCGTTTCTCTGAAGAGTAGACGGTTTGTATCAACTTTTGGCGATATAGAGCATTCCTTCTGCCGTCCTTACATCTCGGTCCCGTTGTTCTCCCTTTCGTGGAAACAACTAAGTTTCTAGGGCTCACATTGGACAGGAAACTTCGTTGGTCTCCACAAGTCTCTTATTTGGCTGCCCATTGTACACGTTCCTTAATGTCCTCAGAGTGCTTAGTGATTCATCTTGGGGAGCGGATCGCACTGTCCTGCTTCACTTGTATTGGCCCATAGTCCGATCAAAGCTGGATTATGGGAGCCTCGTCTACTTGTCTGCTCGGCCATCCCTCTTACGCCGTCTCAACTCCATCCACCATCGGGGGTTACGTCTTGCAATCGGAGCCTTCTACACTAGTCCCGTCGAGAGTCTTTATGCTGAAGCTGCCGAATTACCATTGACCTACCGGCGCGACGTACTGCTTTGTCGGTATCCCTGCCAGCTGTTGTCAATGCCCGACCAACCCTCTTATCAGTCCTCCTTCGCCGATTCTCTCGACCGTCAGTATGGGTTGTATCTGTCTGCCCTGCTGCCCCCTGGAGTCCGCTTCCATCACCTGCTTCGACAATTGGGTTTTGCCCTCCCTACCACCTTCAGAGAGGGTGAGAGCCCGACACCACCTTGGCTCCAGGCTCTGGTTCATATTTATCTCGACCTCAGCTCAGTCCTGAAGGAGGGTACTCCGGCTGATGTGTATTGCTCACAGTTTGTCGAACTTCGTGCACGACTTGCTGGTCACACCTTTATTTACACCGATGGCTCCAAAACTGACGATGGTGTCGGCTGTGCCTTTGTCGTTGGGGCCGCCACCTTTAAATACTGGCTCCTCGACCAATGTTCCAGCTTTACGGCTGAGCTTTTTGCTCTCCATCAGGCCGTTCAGTATGCCCGCCGCCACCACCATTCATCGTATACACTCTGCTCTGATTTCCTCAGTGCTCTTAAGAGCCTTTGAGCTCCCTATCCGGTCCATCCTTTGGTGCAACGGATCCAGCAGTCCCTCCATTCTTTCGCTGATGAGGGTCTCCTGTCAGTTTTCTGTGATTTCCTGGACATGTAGGAGTGCCTGGGAATGAGGCTGCAGTCCTCCTGCCTCGGCCAGCCTCCCATTGCGTCCCGTTATCTGACGTTCATGGGGTTGTTTGTAAGAGGCTTGTGTTGTTGTGGTGGGATGCTTGGTCATTCCTCCAAGGAAACAAGCTCCGGGCAGTAAAACCGCTCCCAACTGCTTGGACATCCTCCTCCCAACCATCTCGGCGAGAAGAGGTCCTTCTGACTAGGTTGTGGATTGGGCATTGCCGGCTTAGCCACCGCTACCTGATCTCCGGTGACCCAGCCCCGCAGTGCCCTTGTGGTCAAGCATTAACAGTGCGCCATGTTTTATTGTCGTGTCCCCGATTTTGTCAATCTTGTGTCGTCCTGTCCCTGCCATCTACTTTACCGGATATTTTAGCTGATGACGCTCGAGCAGCTGCTCGTGTTCTGCTTTTTATAACTTTGACTGGCTTGTCCAAAGACATCTAACTTTTATACGTCTTTTATCTTCATCTTTGTCAGGACTTTCTGGTGTCCCCCCCCCCTTGAGTTTTACTAGATTCCTTGTACTCTAACAACTGTGACTGGGCGCTAATGACCTAAGTAGTTGAGCACCCTTAAACCCCACCAAAAAAAAAAAAAAAAAAAAAAAAAAACCGTGGATTACGTTTAGTATCTATGGCTTTTTACACCAGCCCTGTGGAAAGCCTTTATGCTGAGACTGCTGAACCTCCGCTGTCCAATTGGCGAGCAGTCCTTCTGAGTCTTTATGCTAGCCATTTGTCTTCCATGCCTGCTAATCCAGTCCATGACATTTTCTTCGACGCCTCCTTTGATGTAGGGTATGCAGGCCACCCTTCCTCCATACTACCACCGGGAGTCCGCTTCCGTCAACTGCTCCATTCTCTTTCCTTCCGCTTTCCTAAAACTTTCTTGAGAACTGGGGGTACAGCACCACCTTGGCTCCATCCCCAGACCTGCTTGCTCCGTGATCTTTGTCAGTTTCTGAAGGATGGTACCCCTTCACTTGTTTATTGTCGGGCATTTTCTGCAGAATGTGCACAAATGAAGGATGCCACATTTATTTACACTGATGGATCAAATACATCATTTTGTGTAGGGAGTGCCTATATTGTTGGCGACACCCCAAATCGATTTCGGCTTCCCGATCAGTGTTCCGTTTATACTGCGGAGCTTTACACTGTTCTCCAGGCTGTCCAATAAATCCGTCACCATCAGCGGATACAGTATGTTATGTGTACAGATTCTCTCAGCTCTCTCCTCAGTCTCCAAGCTCTCTACCCTGTCCACCCACTGGTCCACCGGATTCAGGACTGCCTCCACTTGCTCCCTTTGGGGGCGTCTCGGTGGTGTTCCTCTGGATCCCAGGACACGTTGGTATCTGTGGAAATGAGGCGGCCGATATAGCAGCCAAGGCTGCAGTCTCTCTTCTTCGGCCAGCTATTCACACGATTCCCTTCACCGATCTATGGAGTGTTTTATGTCATCGTGTTGTTCTTTTATGGCATGCACATTGGTCAACACTTCCCCATAATTGCGGGACATGAAAGCTCTTCCCTGTGCTTAAACCTCTTCCTCCTGAATGCGTCGTTGGGAGGAGGTAATATTAACTAGACTCCGGATAGGGCACTGTGTTTTTAGCCATCGACATCTTTTAAGCGGTGATCCTCCCCCACTCTGTCCCCACTGCTCTCAGCTGTGGACAGTAAGACACCTTTTACTCAAGTGCTCCTATTTTACTCTGTTACGCGCCCATCTACAGCTGTCGCCTGAAATATCGTCAATTTTAGCAGATAACGCGCTCAGCTGATCGCGTTCTTGAGTTTATTAGTGCCAGTGAGATGACGTCGGTCATTTGAAGCCCTTTTTGGGGACAACCAAACCCTTTCTCTAGTGGTTTTTCATGCTGTACTCCTGCTTTTAGTTTCTCCAATTTTTTGAGTTTCGCTCCCTTAGCTGCTGGTTCCATTTTCTTATTTTACTTTTACCTAAGTCACAGATTGGGCGCTAATGACCATAGCAGTTTTGCGCCCTAAAACAAAACAAAAAAAAACGCAAAACCAACTGAGGAAAATACAGGCGGCGGAAATGAGATCTTAAAGGAGTATTAAAGATGGTGTGAGGGTGGATACAATCCAAAATTAAGATATTAGGAAAGACTAAATATAGGATCAATATGTAATAAAACATTTAAAAAGATACAAAACCAGACTTTACTCAGGTAATGTAGGAGTACACACTGAGCGGCAGAAGAGTTGGAGGACAGCCCAGGAGATTGTGGAGACAACTGTAAAACCAGAGCGGGCAAGAATCCCTGACTCATAAAATGAAAATGAAGAAGAAGAAGAAGAAGAAGAAGAAGAAGAAGAAGAAGAAGAAAGGAAGAAACTGCAGCAAACTACCCCTAAGAGAATAATGAGCAAAAAGGATCATACAGACTCGAGGCCGGAAATCCTGTACAGTACATTACAGCACTAAACATGCTGAGACAAGACAACCGTTAGAGAACCTGTCCAATGTGGCTCCCACAGGCCTCTAAGCAAGTGTGGGCATGATTCAGCTGCATCAGACACAAATTTTCAAATGTCCATTTACTAGTTCTCTTAACTGTTCCACACCCTCTTCTGTTGTGTGGGCCAACCTCAGATGGCTCTCTGAGACCAAGAATCAATTTCAAATTTCTGTCCTGGTAGCAGCAGATATAGGCATAATAAACCCTATCACTATCTCTATGATCTGTAATTTTATAATGGTCTGTTATTCACTTCCCCTTCCATGATCCTTCAGACTACTCCACCAGGTCATATTTGAGGGGTGTTCTTTCCAGCAAACTATTCTGTACTTCTATTTCAGTCACTGGCATTATCCTTGCACCAGCCTTCATGGATCTAGCAGCTGTAGTCTACATTCCCACCATGTTGACTTGTGTTTTGTGGGCTCCTTAGTCCTGCACTGTGGCAGTGGCTGTAAGTGGCAGCTGGCAGCTCTAGTGAATTCAGACAGTTATGCTCAATTGAAATAGAAATATTTTGTGATTCTTCATTTGTATTATTATGCAGTTTTCGTCAATTGCACTTTAATAAAATTTCACATGTATCTGCTTGTCACTGCACCTGATTCGTAATCTGTCATTATATAATTTACCAACTTACTAACACTGAGATGAGCATGTGCAGTGAGATAACATACCACTGACACATTTGAAGGTGTTTCATTTATGCTTAAATTCAGTTCATGTAAAGTTATTCAGCTTTTTAATTTTTTTTAGCAGGAACAGGAAGAGGTACACCCAGAGGAGGTACTGGCAGGTGAGATTTTTGCTTTATTCAGTAGCTTAATTACATGCTAAAGTTATCGCTTTAATATTTTCTTATGTGGTATTTTTTTCCATATTTTTCTTGCTAAAGTATTTCAGTGAAACAGTTGTTCAAAATGTTATACTTGAATTTGACACTGGATGTTAATTACATGGTACATGATTCATACTGAAAATTGGCAGTGCCTTTGTAACTACAAAAGATTGGTCACAAATATGCAGTTGTGTTTAAAATGTATGCGGTGGTAGATTGTGAGGGAAACGTGATGAAAGAGAAAGAAGACAAATTACTAAGTACCAAATTGACATTTTAAAATAAGTCATTGTAAAGGTGAGCTAACATTACAAATTGGCACACTACAATAATTAGCAATGTTAAGATCACAGTCCCCTTATTCCGTAGTCGTGGCTCATATTAAAATAATCACCTTGAGATAAATATATTTATGTATAAAACAATCACTCAGCATAGTTGAGCTTCTTAAAGAGAAAAATTGCCATTCTTATTGGGGACTGGATCAAGTTAACCACATTCATGTCCAGTGATTTGAAACCTCATCATCATGTCTCGAAATGAAGAATATTGTCCCTGTAATCCTTCTTCTCTCCTGAATCAGTATTTTGCAACCTCACTGACGTGACGTGTGAAATAGCCTGGGTGCCCCAGTTATCCCTCACCTGCCAAGAGGGTTATTGACTATGCAATGACAACATGCTATTGACAAGGGGACCTCCCCATCGCACCCCCCTCAGATTTAGTTATAAGTTGGCGCAGTGGATAGGCCTTGAAAAACTGAACACAGATCAATTGAGAAAACAGGAAGAAGTTGTGTGGAACTGTGAAAAAATAAGCAAAATATACAAACTGAGTAGTTCATGGGAAGATAGGCAACATTATGGATGATGGGAACGCAGGAGCGCCGTGGTCTCGTGGTAACGTGAGCAGCTGCGGAATGAAAGGTCCTTGGTTGAAATCATCCATCGAGTGAAAAGTTTAATTTTTTATTTTCAGTTTATTTGACAAACTCTTATGTTTTCATCACATTTTTGGGAGTGATTATCACATCCACAAGAAAACCTAAATCGGGCAAGGTAGAAGAATCTTTTTACCCATTCGCCAAGTGTACAAGTTAGGTGGGTCGACAACATATTCCTGTCATGTGACGCACATGCCGTCACCAGTGTCATATAGAATATATTAGATGTGTTTTCCTGTGGAGGAATCGGCTGACCTATGACCTTGCGATCAAATGTTTTCTGATCCCATTGGTGAGGCGCGTCTTTTTGTCTACTAATCGCACGGTTTTGCGGTGCGGTCGCAAAACAGACACTAAACTTACTACAGTGAACAGAGACATCAATGAACGAACGGACAGATAATAACTATGCAAAAATAAAGAAAGTAAAATTTTCATTCGAGGGAAGACTTGAACCAAGGACCTCCCGTTCAGCAGCTGCTCACGCTACCACGGGACCATGGCGCTCCTAAGCTTACGTAGTCCATTATGTTGCTTATGTGGCTCATGGACTACTCAGTTCATATATTTTGCTTATTTTTTCACAGTTCCACACAACTTCTTCCTGTTTTCTCAATTGATCTGTGTTCAGTTTATCAAGGCCTATCCACTGTGCCAACTTATAACTAAATCTGAGGGGGGTGCGATGGGGAGGTTCCCTTGTGAGTACAAGATGCCTGACTTGGTCGTAGCTTCACAACCTGTGAACTACATTCTCGAGACCCATCTCCAATTCTGTCACCCCTTCCACTCCCATATCAGCTTCCCTGATTTAAACATATAGGAGTTCCCCTTAGCTCATCCTTGAGTTCCACAATCCTCCTTCCCTCAGTACCTGTATGTGTCCCTGTGCCTCTTATACACTCCTGGAAATGGCTAAAAGGACACATTGACACCGGTGTGTCAGACCCACCATACTTGCTCCGGACACTGCGAGAGGGCTGTACAAGCAATGATCACACGCACTGCACAGCGGACACACCAGGAACCGCGGTGTTGGCCGTCGAATGGCGCTACCTGCGCAGCATTTGTGCACCTTCGCCGTCAGTGTCAGCCAGTTTGCCGTGGCATAAGGAGCTCCATCGCAGTCTTTAACACTGGTAGCATGCCGCGACAGCGTGGACGTGAACCGTATGTGCAGTTGACGGACTTTGAGCGAGGGCGTATAGTGGGCATGCGGGAGGCCGGGTGGACGTACCGCCGAATTGCTCAACTCGTGGGGCGTGAGGTCTCCACAGTACATCGGTGTGGTCACCAGTGGTCGGCGGAAGGTGCATGTGCCCGTCGACCTGGGACCGGACCGCAGCGACACACGGATGCACGCCAAGACCGTAGGATCCTACGCAGTGCCGTAGGGGACCGCACCGCCACTTCCCAGCAAATTAGGGACACTGTTGCTCCTGGGGTATCGGCGAGGACCATTCGCAACCGTCTCCATGAAGCTGGGCTACGGTCCCGCACACCGTTAGGCCGTCTTCCGCTAACGCCCCAACATCATGCAGCCCGCCTCCAGTGGTGTCGCGACAGGCGTGAATGGAGGGACGAATGGAGACGTGTCGTCTTCAGCGATGAGAGTCGCTTCTGCCTTGGTGCCAATGATGGTCGTATGCGTGTTTGGCGCCGTGCGGGTGAGCGCCACAATCAGGACTGCATACGACCGAGGCACACAGGGCCAACACCCGGCATCATGGTGTGGGGAGCGATCTCCTACACTGGCCGTACACCACTGGTGATCGTCGAGGGGACACTGAATAGTGCACGGTACATCCAAACCATCATCGAACCCATCGTTCTACCATTCCTAGACTGGCAAGGGAACTTGCTGTTCCAACAGGACAATGCACGTCCGCATGTATCCCGTGCCACCCAACGTGCTCTAGAAGGTGTAAGTCAACTACCCTGGCCAGCAAGATCTCCGGATCTGTCCCCCATTGAGCATGTTTGGGACTGGATGAAGCGTCGTCTCACGCGGTCTGCACGTCCAGCACGAACGCTGGTCCAACTGAGGTGCCAGGTGGAAATGGCATGGCAAGCCGTTCCACAGGACTACATCCAGCATCTCTACGATCATCTCCATGGGAGAATAGCAGCCTGCATTGCTGCAAAAGGTGGATATACACTGTACTAGTGCCGACATTGTGCATGCTCTGTTGCCTGTGTCTATGTGCCTGTGGTTCTGTCAGTGTGATCATGTGATGTATCTGACCCCAGGAATGTGTCAATAAAGTTTCCCCTTCCTGGGACAATGAATTCACGGTGTTCTTATTTCAATTTCCAGGAGTGTATTACACCCTGTTCCAACTCATCCCCTCACTGACATTCGCAATCAATCAGTTCACCACAACTCCTCATACAGTTGGCCTGCAGGTTTAAGAAAATTTATCTGACTGACAGAGGGACAGACTGTGACAAATGTTATTCCAGACTTAGCCTTTGATTGTTTATTTCTACATTAACAGTTTCATGACCAACAAAACATCTTAGGCTGGTGCATAAGACTCAAATATTTTCTATAAGTTCCAAAAACACACACTACACGTAATGGAGACTTAAATCATTGAAAATAATATAATCTGCTTCACTGATCACTGAAGTCTGCCAATGTTGGGGTAACTTTCTGAATCCATAACTGTAAAAATCATGTGGTTTTGTAGCAAAGAACTTGTAGAGCCATGTTCAAAGTGTATTTTCACCCCAAAACGAAGTTTGTGAAGATCATTGAACAGAGAGCAGAAAAGGTGAAATCTGTGGGTGCAATGTCAGGTGAAAAGGTGGTTGCAGATTGACTTCCCAACCCAGTTGTTGTATAGTGTTACTGGCCAGTGTCGCAGGATTCCGGTTGCTGTTATTGTGGAATAGCATCACTTCACACAGTCTTCCTAGTTGTTGTTCTGGGATTTCGTCTGGAAGATGTCTGTTGATGACAATAAATGCCAACAGGAGAGTTACCTCGTGCAAGCAACTCTTTGTACACCACATGGCCACTGTTCCACCAGATGCATAACACTATCTTATGTGGATGCATGCAAGTCTTTTTATGTGGCATTACTGCTTTGTTTGGACTAAACCATTTCTTTCTTTTCTTTCCCTTGCATTAGCACAAAGACAAATTTTCTAGTCATCAGTAATGGTGCAGGATAGGAATGATAGGTGGTGTTCACACACAAATCGATGACAAGCAAGTGGATAATGCACATATGGCCAACCAGTAATTTTTCTCATTTGGCTTGTGTATCTCATATGCTTCATTGTTGAACCTTCTCTATTGCATTCAAATGTTCCACAATGATGGAATGAGCATGAGGGACTCAATAGAGGGGAAATTTTAGAAAATGATTTCACTGAAGAAAATGTTGGTGTTCCTTTATTTGACCGTATAATATTCTTTCCCCTATTGTAACCAAGTCTGTGGCATTCACTAAGAGAAGCAGAATGTTTCACAAGTGTTGATCACATTGAGTGTGGGATAGCATTTCACATTTCCTGATTACAATCTCTGAATTCCAAAGACAAGTCATGTTTCAGATTTATCAGTCCCCTTGTCATAGTAAATACAATGCAGGGTGAATGTTGTTTGTTCGGTATGATTTGAACTGGGAGTTGCAGCAACAGTAAATGAATAATGCTTCTGATTTTATCTCTGTTGCAATATGTCACCACCGACTTGAGAACTAGAAAAAGTTCATTCTGAGTGTCACATGACAGATAATGCATGTGCAAATGCTTTCCAGACTATTGTTGGTCTCTCACCTTGCCTATGTATTCAATTGTTATAAACAGAAGAGTTCAAATATTCACAGGAAATTTTCATTAGTTGAACCTGCAATTTTCTGAGCTGAACCTCTGAATGCCAAGCCTCTTTGACCAAGAAATAATATCACATTAAGTAACATGAGAGCTCAAATGCAAGTTGGCTATTACATGGATGAACAGAAAAGTTACCTTTTTTTTCTTCCAACCATCAGCATACTTCTTTCATGTCATTTTATTTCTTCGTTTTTATGATTCTCCTGTGAAATATTTTTACAAATGTAAATATTTCGTTTGTTGTCTGTCATTGGATGAAAAATATATTGTATATACTGGTTTTTAATGTAAATCACCTTAAGATGTAATCAGAAATGTGTTACTTCTGGATGTTGTTGGCAAGGCTACCAAATTGTAATGTTGTTTTAGATCTGCCAATGTGTACATTTGTTGGGGAAATGTGATAGAATTCACAAGAATATTTGAAGAAAGCATATTTTTAACTCCATCACAATGTGGGTTTAGTGCACAATATCTAAAGAAGAAATAGAATATAACAGTTAATACAATCAACTTTGCCAAAATAACACTCTTCTACAAACACCCTTGTATTTCTGAAAAAAATACATTGTGATCCTATTTGTACTTAGAAAGCTGAATTCAAAACTGTTTTTAGTTTTTTTTTTTGTCAGGAATTGTTTATGAATAATCACCATTTTCTTTTTCTCTTCTGTTTCTGATATATTGCAGCAAACATGAGGTGAAATTCAATAGAGAAATTCACATATTTATGATGTTATAATTTCATCACATTAATGGAGGGTGAATTCTAACATATAACACAGAAATCTTTTTGGATACACCTTGTAGCATTTATTTGATATGAGAAATAAGAGGAAATCGACAAGAAAATGAACCACTCTATTCTAATGCACATCACTTTCTTCTCTTGTATTGTGAATCTTTCTTATCTTGAATGATATTCCAGCAATAATCTGCTAATATAGAAGGTACCCACTTACATTCATAACACCTTTCTATGGTAGAAATGTCCTTATGGTATTTTTTGCCATGTTCATTCAATACATCACTACAACTCTCTATGAAGTAGTCCAGATGAGGGTCCATCATATGTATCTTCAAAGACACACTGCACATTGTTCATTAGCCCAAGTTTGATGTGAAGTGGTGTAAGTGGTATATCCCCAGGAGCTATCTGACATTAATGTTGTACATTCTTTTCGCCCACTTTCCATTTCCGACTAGGCCATTTCTTTTTCATGTAGTGACAATTTCCGTCTCGACTATCCCATTCACAAAGAAAACAGGCATACTCCACGTACCCTTGTTATATTCTCTGTACCATCGCAATTACTTTGAAATCTGCAAATATTTTCCATTTGTATTCACGGTATAGTAATGAATTTAACACCCATTCTACAAATTGGTAATTCTCTTTGGTCAAGCTGGCATAAGCTACTGAAATGAAGGGTATTTTATTTCCGTTATGCAGCAAAACACCATTGAGACTTAGTTTTGATGCAGCAACCGGCTGTCACTGTTAGAGATAATGGGCTATTGCAGGTGGTCTCAGTGACATACATATGGCAGGGGATAACTCGATGACATCTGAATCTTCCCACCTGCTGTTGAACAAGAAATTGTTATGTTCCATCACTAACAGATGTGGCAACATACCTGTAACAAGAAATTGTTATGTTCCATCACTAACGGATGTGGCAACATACCTGTATCTCTTTATAATGTCCCTATGTTTACCGTGAATTGTGGATATGTATATATATATATGAGGGCCGTTCAGAAAGTAACCTCCAGTTGATTTAAAAAAATACACGAAGTTAAATAAAAATATTTTAATATATACATCTTACAACTACATCTTTGCACTATTTTTCTACATAGTCTCCATAGCGATTGAGGCACTTATTGTATCTCTTCACAAGCTTTGAAATTCCTTCTGCATAAAAATCATCCGCTTGTGCCTGGAGCCAGCCTGTGACCGCATCTTTGAGCTCTTCGTCGTCATCAAACCGCTGTGACCCGAGCCATTTCTTCAAATGCATGAAGAGGTGATAATCACTTGGCGCCAGGTCTGGGTTGTAAGGTGGATGGTTGATAACGTCCCACTTGAAGGACTCGGGAAGGGCCGTTGTTCTGCGGCAGAGTGAGGACAGGCATTATCGTGCAAAAAAACGATACCGGAAGTCAGCATACCACGGCGTTTGTTCTGTATAGCCCGTCGTAACTTTTTTATTGTTTCACAGTACACGTCTTGATTAATGGTTGTACCACGTTCCATGAATTCAACCAACAACACCCCTTTGGCATCCCAAAACACCGTTGCCATCAGTTTTCTGGCAGAAAAATCTTGCGAGGCTTTTCTTGGTTTGGTAGGCGAATTTGAATGTGCCCACATCTTTGATTGTTCTTTTGTCTCAGGGTTCATGTACTTAATCCAGGTTTCGTCACCGGTCACGATTCTGTTTATCAATGGTTCTCCTTCGTCCTCATAACGTGACAGAAAGTCTAATGCAGAGGCCATTCTTTGAGTTTTGTGGTGGTCGGTAAGAATTTTGGGCACCCATCGTGCACAGAACTTATGGTAACCCAACCTTGCTGTCACTATCTCGTACAAGAGAGTCTTAGAAATCTGTGGAAAGCCGGTAGACAACTCCGACACTGAGAAACGTCGATTTTCACGAACTTTTGGATCAACTGTCTGAACGAGTTCGTCAGTCACCAATGATGGTCTACCACTCCTCTCTTCATCATGAATGTTTTCTCGTCCACTTTTAAATAAACGTACTCATTCACGGACAACTCCTTCACTCATAACTCTTGGTCCATACATGGCACAAAGCTCACAATGAATAGCTGCTGCAGAATATCCTTTGGCTGTAAAAAACCTTATGACAGCACGCACTTCACATTTGGCAGGGTTTTCTATTGCAGCAACGATTTCAAACTGCCACAAAAACTAAACTAGTGCAGGTACGACATTCACTCGACCACGGCTTGATGCCGACTGACCTGTTGAGTGCGTGAACGCACAGATGGCGTTGCTACTCCCCCCACAACCCGACATGTGACCGATCGGAGGTTACTTTCTGAACCGCCCTCGTATATACATACATACTACACAAAACGTATCCCTGACAATGATATTTTGTTTACATATTAGAATTTCCCATGGTAAACTGGGTTAGAAGCACACAGTTTGATATCAGGAATAGAACTCTTGTCGAACAGTGTAATTTAATTGGATAGATAAAAACATCTAATCACCAATCACATTCTTTCTTGCCCACACGTGTGTGTGTGTGTGTGTGTGTGTGTGTGTGTGTGTGTGTGTGTGTAATTCTGTGTACTTCTGTCTGTCTGTCTGTCTGTGTGTGTGTGTGTGTGTGTGTGTGTGTGTGTGTGTGTGTGTGTGTGTGTGTGTGTGTTTCTGTTTTTTTTTGCTGCTGCTTGGCAAGTAGATTTTTTAATCTATCAAATGAAATTATAAAGAAGAAATAGTACATTTAAAATTAAATACAATATACAATTAGATGCAGCTGGGGTGAAGGACTCATAAAACTGAAGAAGTGAATTGAAACAAAGAATATTATGAAACAGAAAGTTGCTACTCACTATAGAGTAGAGTTTAAATGAAGGATGTCGTGTTGGGCAGCGTGCTTAGCAGCAGGGTATCAACTTGTTTCTTGCCACAGCTTGTAGGTGGCCATTTATGTGGACAGACAGCTTGTTTGTCGTCATGCCCACATATAATGCAGCACAATGGTTGCATCTTAGCTTATATAGCACATGACTGGTTTCACAGGTAGCACTGCCTACAATGGGATAGGTGATATTTGTGACCAGACTGGAGAAGGTGGTGGTGGTGGTGGTGGTGGTGGTGGTGGTGGTAGGATGTATGGGACAGGTTCTGCATCTGGGTCTATTACAGGGATATGAGTATGGGTTAAAAGTTCTTCCTAAACACCCAGAATCCTACAACCCCTCCCCTCATTCAGATTCATTGAAGACATCTTTGTGATCTAGATCGAGAGTGAGGACACCCTATACGCATTCCTCCAGAACCTCAACAGCTTCTCCTCCTTTGTCTCACCAGGACCTTCTCAAGCCAGCAAGCCTAGTTCCTAGGTGTTGATCTCCACTTCAAAGATGACTACATCTCTGCCTCTGTCCATATCCAACCTACTAACTACAATTAATACCTCCATTTTGACAACTGCTACCCAGTCCATACCAAGAAGTCCCTCCCATACAGTCTATCCACATATGCAGTGATGAGGGGCCCACCTTGAAATATACCGGGGGACTCAATGAAGTGTTCAGACAATAATTATCCTCCAAACCTTGTACAAAAACAAATCTTCTGTGCTTTATCTTTGCAGTTTCCCACGACCCCCAAAGTCTCACCATCTGGCCACAGAGGAGCATTCCCCTTGTAACTCAGTACCACCCAGGACTGGAACAACTGAATTACATCCTCTACCAGTGTTCTGACTAACTATCATTGTGCTCTGAAATCAGAAATGTCCTGCCTACTATCCTCCACACCTGTCCCACAGTGGTATTCCTCCGTCCACCAAACCTACACAATACACTCGTCCATCCCAGCACAATCCCTGCTCCCAACCCTTACTTAATGGCTCAGATCACTGTAATAGAACTAAATGCAAGACCTGTCCCATACATCCTTCATTCACCATCTACTCCAGGCTGGTCACAAACAACATATATCCCACCAAAGGCAGGGCTACATGTGAAACCAGTCATCTGATATAGAGGCTGAGCTTCAACCAATGTGCTGATTTCTGCATGGGAATGACAAGCAACAAGCTGTCTGTCTGCATGAATTACCAGTAATAAACTGTGGCCAGGAACTCCCCCTGCAGTATATCCTACGTTCCTGTAACCCTCCTGGCTTCAGCCTTGATTAGTCAGTTTTCTCACCCATTCAGACCCTTCCCTGTCCCATTCCAGTGCTACATAGCCCTCATATCACCAACACAAGAGGTCTTCTTTACTCCTTTTGTAGAAAGAACTGCAAGGATTTTGCTTTTTTTGTGGGTGGCAATGTCAGTGAAGATATTATTTATCTTTATTACATTATTTGCTAGGTATACACTATTAGACATATATTTTCACCGATAACTTATTCTTGAAGAAAAGTGATGTCTGTGTCTTGTAACTAGTGTGTTCAGCATAGTTATTGGTTTGATCACTTCTTCTATTTTTAAAGCTACATTTTTACATTTATAATAGCTACCACAGCTAAGGCTAAGTATCTATGGCTGGATGACATGTCTGGCATTGCAGTAATAGAGCATACAAACTAACTTTGCTAATTAATGCATGTATCTATTAGTCATGACTGTCAAAATCCAGACCGTAGTTGGAGATTAGCCATCACAATTGTACAGACACTGTTCTTCGATGTACTATTTTTCTTCCTCCTTATGAGATAGTGTACTGGAGACAATTGCATTGTTTTTCTTATTTTGTTTTGGCTGTCTTAGTAGTTTCTTCGTATAATTTAAGTGTTTACATTTATTTATGGAGCTGTGTTTTGTTTAATGAGGAGGGTGTTTATGAGGAATCCAGTTAGCAATAATGTTTTTTATGATTTACCATATGACACATGAGAGCTGATTACCTCTGAAATGAAGAGGCTGGGAGTAAATTGTGTAGTAGAAACAACTGAAAAACATAGGAGAAATGTGCACACACATTTGGAGAGAATTTGTGATAAGTATCCGAAGATAATGTACGTACGGTACCACTGTCCCTTTGCTCAAAAAACATTTCCCATCAAGACTTTCACTACAGTCTGTTCCCAGACAAAATTATTTCTCTTACTGCCTCACCTCTGTACATGGAGTCCAGTAGGGAGCTGCATTTCCCCATCTGTCATCAACTCGTGGTCATCTATCCCACCTGTTGCAGATGATCCATACACAAGGTGAGAAATGGCTTAGGTTGTCATGAACATTAGAACTTCATTGCAACACAGAAGGCACATTATAATGTTGGGCGTGTGAAATGGCTTCCTAGTGCTAAAAACATAACAATAGTCCTGTTATGCTGTAAGGTTGTCACAAATATGAGCTAAGCTGAGCACTGCAAGCTGCACTGGTGTTTTCCTAGATTCCATTGTTGTTGTGCTCAGAGGAATAGTTGGGAATGTTAGAGCAAGGCAAGGTAAAGAATGCCCTGACCCACTGAAAGATGTTTGATAATATGAGAACTATTCTTGAAGCTCCAGTTCAGCACTCTGTTTGTAAAAACTGAGAGGCACTGCTGTAGGTATCTAAAGAGTAGGTTGCACTAGTGATGTCAATATTGTGGGCTACATTCTTATTAATATAGTCATGGCACTCAGAAGTAGACAGTGGATGTAATGTCTGGGACTTGGATTGGCTGGTGAGCCATTGTGCAGTGGTCTATGAAGGCTGTGAAGAGCACAGGAATACTGGAAAATTGTCCAGTGTCATGTGGTCCCTATACAGAAACTATGGAATGGGTGTCATGGGCAAGATGAGCTGCTCTGAGTTTGTTTCAGGTTTATTAACATGCTAGCAACAGGCAGCACTCTGTTGAATGTCACAAGACAGCATTGTAAGGTACCAGTCATATGGTACACCACACACTTCCACCTCATTCCTATTATGTCTTCTACTCCATCCTGTTCCCATACCCAACAAATTTCTTCCTGCCTCACCTTTACGAAGAATGCACCTGAGAAACAACCCACATCGTCTGCTACACAGTCTCCTTGCTATTGTATCCATCTCTAAGTAAAGAAAGGAGGATTACATTGTATGTGTTTGATGTGCAATTTTACTGCATGAACAGCAAAAATGTGGAAAGTGATAACATTTTTGCTATTACCTTATGTGGGGTATCCCTGAGAAAAGTTAATGATAATTTGAAATTCTTGATGAAGTAATCTGCAAGTCACAAAGTGCTCTCATTGTCAAATACTGGATGAATAGAATGACAGCATATGCTTGCAGTGAGTGAAGCTGCATATACAGTCATACACACAGTTCCTAACCGTTAAACTTGCCACAGTGAGTTAACCCTGTAACATAAAATTGTATGTTTTAATAAGCAGATTACTACAGGATTTTAAATTATAAAATTTGGTTAATAATTATTTGAAATGTTGACAATAAAAGTTTATTTGCCCCTGGCGGTATTCAGATAGCCAGCTTGCAACTCGAATAAAGTTCTGACTTTGTGGATCTCGGTTAGTAATGTTCACTGTTGTACATAATTGACTAGATTAGATGTTCAGTTATTCACTGATCACTAGGCTCTCTAAAAGATTGAAGTAATTGATTCTGTTCTTTATAATGTCATATTGAAACAGTCTTCATTTATCAACTGTTTGTTTGACTTTTGCAGATTAAGTATTTTTTATATTAACACACAATTTCCTTTTTTGTCAATCAGGCCCTGTTGTCGGGGAAGCCCCGCATCCTATTGCTCAGGTGAGTGAAAGTAGAAGCAGCACCACTGAGACTGACAGAGAGATGGCGAGTTTCACCAGCAGCAAAGGAAGTTTGGCTTTGTGGCATGTAATGAAACCCACCCCCACCCCCCCCCCCCACCCTGTTTCCTGGCCACCTTCCAGGGTGCCAACAAATTTCATCAGCCCATGGTTTTTAGCCATTCTGTGGGGTGCCCTGCACACCCGATTTTAATTAATTAACACCTTTCTACATATCCCATTCATCTTCACTTCATACTTATTATTTTTTGCACTCCAATCTTTCCTGACACCACAACTTTTGCAACTTTATTTGCACTGGTAACTGAAGTGTTGTCTCAAGTCTTATATTACAATGTAATTACCTACTGAACAATTACAAAAATATATCAAAGAATACTCGCATACTGGCTAATGGCATCGTAACTTCTTATTTTCTCTCCTGATATAATGGCGTTGTCACAGTGCTACAGATCTAGGGCAAAGCACTTCACTGAATGAGAATGAGATAGCGTGGAATAAAACTCTCAAATCAGCAAGTACAGTGAAGCCTGATGAAGCAACTATTGCTGTCCCACTCTGCAGAAACTCTTCACACATTTGCAGCAGATTTCATGCGCAAGAGAAAAAATTCCTGAAGTGAATAAAAGTTTAAACCCATTATTTGAACTAGAATGTGACTTTATGGCAGCAACCATCATTCATTGATACTATAGACATTGCAAAATATGTAACTTTACCCCAGAGCTAGGTTACAGCACATTTGATATTCATTAAACATGATAATTACCACCTACAATTGTCTAAAATATTTAGTTATTGCAATTATACGTCAATCACCTTTGCAAAATGGTAATAGAGTCACTCTTCTTGCTATTATCATAGCCAGAAAAACTTGAAAAAACCCTTTTTAGAATATTATTATGGTCATTAAATTAATTTCTCGTGCACTTCATAGAGAGGTCTTCTTGTCTTTGGGTATCACAAGTTTATCTTGGGTTGCTTAGTAATTCAATAAATCTAACTTCATGTTTGGTAGCTCATCTATCACTGGTTGTCCTGTGTGAAGTAAAAGTAACTGTGTAGCTATGTTCTGTAGCTACGTTAGCTGTTTGGGATTTGCTTCCAGTAATATTTAGGTATGTCTCTGATACATGAAACAGAATCGAATGATCAATCTTTGGATGATCAACCAGATCTTGTACTGACTTCTGTATACAGGTAGCTGTCCCTCCTGCAGTGACCATATGATCAACATGCATGCTGTCTGTCATATGAATCTCAATGTATAGTGTCTGCCACAAGGTGTACAACTCTGAGGACAAGGGCCCATTCCACATTAACTTATGCTGCCATAGACATTGCAAAAGTATCTTAAATGTGATCACAATGGGACTAATTAATCCAAATGGATCAAAAATGTATGATGTGGCACACAGTACAGCACATTTTGTGAAGCTGAAGCTGTAGATATTAGGTGCTGGTTTGAAATTGTTCACAGTTTCAAAATGTTGAACAGCTGGATGCTAGAATAAACCTCAAGTTCTAACATCCTCATCATTATCAAGCAGTAAAAGTAGTTGTGTTTTTTGCACCACTGAGGGGATATTTTTGAATAGTTCGTCTGTGTTGCTGTACCATTTCCATAGTGAAGCTCCACCTCTTATCAATATCTTCCTGAGATCTTACTGGAGCTTGATTTCACCCCTTACTGTATTGCATCCTGAGATACAATGGTCGATATTGGAATGATTAGTGAGAATGTTTGCTGCCTCACTCTGCTCACTCTCTTTGTGAGCTCACTGTAACAGATTACTGGCTGCAAGAAAGGGCGTACAAGTCATTCTGTGTGTGATCGCCTTTCATTCGTATTCCCGAGGTGGTGCAGATCTATCACTCCTCCACAATATTCTTTGGAAAGTGCGATCTTCATCTACTACCAGAACTTGTCAATGCATATTCTCCATGTCTACTGTGAAGGCAATGCGATGTATGTGAAAGCATAATGTTATGGATTACAAATAATGTTGAATGGTTGGTCATATCATTGGAAGACTGTTTAGTGACAAATTTGTGTTTGATTTGGCAAGAAAATCAAATGCTGCTCTCTTTTAGTAGTTGAGCTGAAGTGGCGTGTACTATGAAATGGCTTCTGTGATGACTAGTACTGCCGTGTCGTAAACCTTCATACTTCCTCATAAACTCTGTGTAGCTTTCCGCAAGCTTTGATTGTCTTGTTAGTTTCTGCTCAGTCTGAGAGAAGCATTTTGCTGCATTGTGGAAAGAATTGCATAACAAACTTTGCTCTTCCTGAAATGGAAGATGAACTATGAACCTATCTGTTGAATCTTTAGTTGTGTGTTCCATGAAGTGCAAGTCACATTGCTGCTCATCTTCCATCATTAAGACATTGATACCACACAACTAGTGTTTGGACAGCTTTAAGGAAAAGAAGTGGAATGTGGACTCGCATATTTTTTCATTTGTTGTTTTATGTAATACAATTTATTGCTTAACAACATTCATATTATTACAATTTAAAAGCGTATTAAAACAGTCATGAGCCGCGCAGTAAAAACTTTAGCAGGCTTAATTAATTAGAATCCATATTTTGGCAATTGTACCATTATGAAAAGGGCATGATATTGGAAGTACACAGTTCACAAAACAAGGAAAGGTCACATGAATTGGGCAGGTTCAACAAACAATTTTATCAATCAAATTAATTACAGGGACTGACATTAGATGCATTAACAATTTGCAAGCTTAAGTTACTGTTGCACAGTTGAACAACATTCATCCAAATACATACTCGAGCGACCTTTTCCCCTGCATAATCCATCTCCTGCATCACACTCCTTCTCCATGTTCCACTAGCTGGAACATCTCCAAAGCTGACTGTGGGCTTTTCACCTCCCTGGTGACCTTCCATGACCAAAATTATCCAGCTGTAATAGTCAGGTCCCATACTTCATGGACGTTATTCTCACTCCTGCTGAATATTCCACCCCTCATACTTCCTCTTCTCCATGTCGAGTCCCAGTCCCTTGGTGGACTACCGCATGCAGCGATGCTATTCGTCCTCAGTGACGTACTTTACGCACCTTCCAGCGCCATCCTAAGTTGGCAAACTGTATCAGTTATAAACGACTCTGTGCACAATGTTGTCATGTTATCAGCTTGCTGGGTGGCTTTCACCAGCTCATCCAACAGTTTTACCCCTTCTTCAGTAGTCTGGTTTGGCCTGCGCCAGCTGTCTGGCACCAAGGTCCACTCTCCGATTTTTGGCGTGACTGTGGCGAATGAAGTCCTTGGGGATGCTGAGGATATCTCAAATGCCTTCAGCCGCTTTTTCGCAGAGGTTATGAGCTCTGCCCATTTCCACCCTGCCTTCTGCCCCTTAAAAATAAGCAGAGGAGGCACGGCCACCTTCTTTCCAGTCTTTGAATCGTGAAAGTTACAATGCCACCTTCACCATGCGGGAACTCGAAAGTGCACTCGTCCGTACCCGATCCAATACTCCAGGGCCCAATGGTATCCTTATTCAGATGCTGAAGAACCTTTCTTGCTCAGGTAAAGGCTGTCTTCTTCGCTCCTATAATCGCATCTGGACTGAAGGTCATGTTCCCACACACTGGCGTGAAGCAATTGTTTTTCCCATTCCCAAACCAGGAAAGGACAATCACCTTCCTTCCAGTTATCATCCCATCTCCCTTACCAGATGCGTCTGCAAGTTGATGGAGCACATGGTGAATTCTCAATTGGTTTAGCTCCTTGAATCTTGATACTTTCTTGCCACAGTCCATTGTGACTTTCGTAGGCACCGCTCTGCCGTTGACCACCTAGTTACCTTGTCGACCTTCATTATGAACAACTTTTTGGAGAAGGCTTATGACACCTGTTGGAGGGCGGGAATTCTCCACACCATGTACACTTTGGGCCTTCGCAGTTGCCTCTCTCTTTATTAATGCATTTTTAAGGGATCATATGGTCAGGATACGTGTGGGTTCTGTTTTGTCACATGCCTTTCGCCAGTAGAATGGGATGCCCCAGGGCTCCATTTTGAGCATGGCCCTTTTTGCCATAGCTATCAATTCAGTAATGGATTGCCTTCCAGCTGAGGTTTCAGGCTCCCTTTTCGTGGATGACTTTACAATCTACTGCAACGCTCAGAGAACATGTCTCCTGGAGCGCTGTCTTCAGCATTGTCTAAACCGTCTATATTCCTGGAGTGCCGCAAACGGTTTCCATTTTTCTGGTGAGAAAATGGTCTGTATGAACTTCTGGAGTTACAAACAGTTTCTTCCACCAGCATTAGATCTCAGTCCCATTGCTCTCCCATTCGTGGAGAGAAACAAATTTTTAGGTCTTACATTTGAAAGGAAACTTTGCTGGTCTCCACATGGGCCTTATTTGGCTGCTCGTTGTATCCATTCCCTAAATGTGCTCCGTGTTCTCAGTGGTACATCATGGGGAGCAGGTCGAATGGTCCTGCTTCGCTTATATCAGTCCATTGTCGGATCAAAGCTAGATTATGCGAGCATTGTCTACTCTTCTGCCCGGCCGTCCATCTTACACCGTCTAAACTCTATCCACCATTGGGGGGTTACGTCTGGTGACTGGAGCATTCTACACCAGCCCTGTTGAGAGTCTGAATGCTGAAGCTGCAGCTTTACCACTAAACTACCAGCACGATATGTTGCGTTGTCGGTACACCTGCCGACTTACGTCAATGCCCAACCACCCATCATATTTCTGCTGCTTTGACGACTCGTTTGATTGCCAATATGGGCTGTATGTCTCTGCCCTGTTACCTCCAGGAGTTCACTTTCGTCACCTGCTTCAGCAACTTGATTTTACCCTCCCTACTACTTCTCGAGTGGGTGAAAGCCCGATGCCACCTTCGCTCCAGGCTCAGGTTCGTGTTCACCTTGAACTCGGGTCGCTCCCAAAGGAGAACATCACGGATTCGATATACCACTTGAGGTTTTTTGAACTTTGTTCGAGGTCCACTAATAATGGCTTTATTTACACAGATGGCTCCAAGACTAATGCTGGCGTCGGATGTGCCTTTGTCATTGGGGATGATACCTTTCAGTATCTGCTCCTTGACCAGTGTTCAAGCCTTACAGCTGAGCTTTCTGCTCTCTATCAGGCTGTTCAGTATATCTTCCGCCATTGTCATTCTGCCTATGCCATCTGCTCTGATTCTTTGAGCGCCATTCAGAGTCACTGGAACTCATATTCGGACCACCCTCTCATGCAATGAATTCAATGGTCCCCTCAGTCGCTAGCTGATACTGGCACCCATGTCCTTTTTGTTGTGGATTCCTGGTCACGTTGTGGTGCCTGGGAATGAAGCTGCTGATACTTCGGCCAAGCTCATATCCTTAGTTTCATTGCATTGACAGACATCTCCAAACAGATCTGCATCTTTGCAAGTACTCTCTGCTACTGCTCCCTTGAATTTTTCTACGGTATTATTGCACTAACGTTTGTGACTGGGCGCTAATGACCTTCGTAGGTGCGTGCCCTGAACACACAAAAAAAAATGGACATGGCAATCCACCTGGTTTTCTTTATTGTTTGCAATTGTGTTCTTTCTGCCTGTACATTCATCCTGTTTGGTTTTAGGTCCCCACTTGAGTTTTGACCTCAACTTCAAAATTTCCTCTTTTTAGTGTGAGCCATTTGGGGAATGACTCCCTCCCTGGCGTCTGCAGTGAGGATTCCGTCTCCCTTCCCCCGGGTAGCCACCTTCTGCCCTGCTAGGTCACCGGCACACATAGCCAGTCTGTGTGATTGGGGTGTTATGTACCCATCGGGCTGAGTCCCCTGACAACACAGGAAGCACTCTCCTGATTCCTGAGTTGTTCACTCCCCATGTATGCCAAGGAGTGGTTGCTTGTGCTCTTGGAGCATCACAACTCTTTGCAATGGCCGCTGTGCTAGACAGACCTTGGTTTGGCTATGTAGCACCCTTGGGGAGAGCCGCTAGTCATACTGGCTGGTATTGGGGCAGATGCTTGACGCATGAAACATGTTGTTGTTGTTGTTGTGGTCTTCAGTCCTGAGACTGGTTTGATGCAGCTCTCCATGCTACTCTATCCTGTGCAAGCTTCTTCATCTCCCAGTACCTACTGCAACCTACATCCTTCTGAATCTGCTTAGTGTATTCATCTCTTGGTCTCCCTCTACGATTTTTACCCTCCACGCTGCCCTCAAAAGCTAAATTTGTGATCCCTTGATGCCTCAAAACATGTCCTACCAACCGATCCCTTCTTCTAGTCAAGTTGTGCCACAAACTTCTCTTCTCCCCAATCCTATTCAATACCTCCTCATTAGTTACGTGATCTACCCGCCTTATCTTCAGCATTCGTCTGTAGCGCCGCATTTCGAAAGCTTCTATTCTCTTATTGTCCAAACTAGTTATCGTAAATGTTTCACTTCCATACATGGCTACACTCCATACAAATACTTTCAGAAACGACTTCCTGACACTTAAATCTATACTCGATGTTAACAAATTTCTCTTCTTCAGAAACGATTTCCTTGCCATTGCCAGTCTACATTTTATATCCTCTCTACTTCGACCATCGTCAGTTATTTTACTCCCTAAATAGCAAAACTCCTTTACTACTTTAAGTGTCTCATTTCCTAATCTAATTCCCTCAGCATCACCCGATTTAATTCGACTACATTCCATTATCCTCGTTTTGCTTTTGTTGATGTTCATCTTATATCCTCCTTTCAAGACACTGTCCATTCCGTTCAACTGCTCTTCTAAGTCCTTTGCTGTCTCTGACAGAATTACAATGTCATTGGCAAACCTCAAAGTTTTTACTTTTTTTCCATGAATTTTAATACCTACTCTAAATCTTTCTTTTGTTTCCTTTACTGCTTGCTCAATATACAGATTGAATAACATCGGGGAGACGCTACAACCCTGTCTCACTCCCTTCCCAACCACTGCTTCCCTTTCATGCCCCTCGACTCTTATAACTGCCATCTGGTTTCTGTACAAATTGTAAACAGCCTTTCGCTCCCTGTATTTTACCCCTACCACCTTCAGAATTTGAAAGAGAGTATTCCAGTTAACGTTGTCAAAAGCTTTCTCTAAGTCTACAAATGCTAGAAACGTAGGTTTGCCTTTTCTTAATCTTTCTTCTAAGATAAGTCGTAAGGTTAGTATTGCCTCACGTGTTCCAACATTTCTACGGAATCCAAACTGATCCTCCCCGAGGTCCGCTTCTACCAGTTTTCCATTCGTCTGTAAAGAATTTGCGTTAGTATTTTGCAGCTGTGACTTATTAAACTGATAGTTCGGTAATTTTCACATCTGTCAACACCTGCTTTCTTTGGGATTGGAATTATTATATTCTTCTTGAAGTCTGTGGGTATTTCGCCTGTCTCATACATCTTGCTCACCAGATGGTAGTGTTTTGTCATGACTGGCTCTCCCAAGGCCATCAGTAGTTCTAATGGAATGTTGTCTACTCACGGGGCCTTGTTTCGACTCAGGTCTTTCAGTGCTCTGTCAAACTCTTCACGCAGTATCTTATCTCCCATTTCATCTTCATCTACATCCTCTTCCATTTCCATAATATTGTCCTCAAGTACATCGCCCTTGTATAAACCCTCTATATACTCCTTCCACCTTTCTGCCTTCCCTTCTTTGCTTAGAACTGGGTTGCCATCTGAGCTTTTGATATTCATACAAGTGGTTCTCTTCTCTCCAAAGGTCTCTTTAATTTTCCTGTAGGCTGTATCTATGTTACCCCTAGTGAGACAAGCCTCTACATCCTTACATTTGTACTCTAGCCATCCCTGCTTAGCCATTTTGCACTTCCTGTCAATCTCATATTTGAGACGTTTGTATTCCTTTTTGCCTGCTTCATTTACTGCATTTTTATATTTTCTCCTTTCATCAATTAAATTCAATATTTCTTCTGTTACCCAAGGATTTCTATTAGCCCTCGTCTTTTTACCTACTTGATCCTCTGCTGCCTTCACTACTTCATCCCTCAGAGCTACCCATTATTCTTCTACTGTATTTCTTTCCCCCATTCCTGTCAACGGTTCCCTTATGCTCTCCCTGAAACTCTGTACAACCTCGGGTTCTTCCAGTTTATCCAGGTCCCATCTCCTTAAATTCCCACCTTTTTGCAGTTTCTTCAGTTTCAATCTGCAGTTCATAACCAACAGATTGTGGTCAGAATCCACATCTGCCCCTGGAAATGTCTTACAATTTAAAACTTGGTTCCTAAGTCTCTGTCTTGCCATTATGTAATCTATCTGATACCTTTTAGTATCTCCAGGATTCTTCCAGGTATACAACCTTCTTTCATGATTCTTGAACCAAGTGTTAGCTATGATTAAGTTATGCTCTGTGCAAAATTCTACAAGGCGGCTTCCTCTTTCATTTCTTCCCCCCAGTCCATATTCACCTACTATGTTTCCTTCTCTCCCTTTTCCTACTGACGAATTCCAGTCACCCATGACTATTAAATTTTCATCTCCCTTCACTACCTGAATAATTTCTTTTATCTCGTCATACATTTCATCAATTTCTTCATCATCTGCAAAGCTAGTTGGCATATAAACTTGTACTACTGTAGTAGGCATGGGCCTTGTGTCTATCTTGGCCACAATAATGCGTTCACTATGCTGTTTGTAGTAGCTAACCCGCACTCCTATTTTTTTTATTCATTATTAAACCTACTCCTGCATTACCCCTATTTGATTTTGAATTTATAACCCTGTAATCACCTGACCAAAAGTCTTGTTCCTCCTGCCTCCGAACTTCACTAATTCCCACTATATCTAACTTTAACCTATCCATTTCCCTTTTTAAATTTTCTAACCTACCTGCCCGATTAAGGAATCTGACATTCCATGCTCCGATCCGTAGAATGCCAGTTTTCTTTCTCCTGATAACGACGTCCTCCTGAGTAGTCCCCGCCCGGAGATCCGAATGGGGGACTATTTTACCTCCGGAATATTTTACCCGAGAGGACGCCATCATCATTTAATCATACAGTAAAGCTGCATGTCCTCGGGAAAAATTACGGCTGTAGTTTCCCCTTGCTTTCAGCCGTTCACAGTACCAGCACAGCAAGGCCGTTTTGGTTAATGTTACAAGGCCAGCTCAGTCAATCATCCAGACTGTTGCCCCTGCAACTACTGAAAAGGCTGCTGCCCCTCTTCAGGAGCCACATGTTTGTCTGGCCTCTCAACAGATACCCCTCCGTTGTGGTTGCACCTACGGTACGGCCATGTGTATCGCTGAGGCATGCAAGCCTCCCCAGCAACGGCAAGGTCCATCGTTCATGGGGGGGCATGAAACATATGGAGCTGCAAAAATCTGGCCGATCTCAAACGGGTGCTTCTTCGAAAGGTGAACAATCATTGAATGCTGCCTCATGTTACCCAGCAACCTCTCCTTTCCTCGCTACACCATGGGAGGAGGGCCAGGCTAGCCATCTTTGGATGAAGCACTTACCCCATTACCTCATCTGTATGAGTAGATATGGGAACACATTCACTGCCACAATGCTATTGTTTTTTGTGGAAAATATTCAGGACAAAATTATTGATCAAAGCATTTTCTGCATCCCAATCGGCAGCTCTTTGCACCTGTGATCATCTTGACAATGTGCCAGTGTATTACCCCTCACCAATCTCTGAATATGGTGCGGAGAGTAATTTTTCATTGGGATCTCGCCCTGCAAACTGATGATGAACTGTGGGCTAATCTGGAGAAGTGTGCGTTAATTTTGTTTGGCATGTGCATATGGGCCACAAACACAACTGCTCTGATAGTGGTGCCTTCATTCTAGCTTTTGAGGGGAATACCCTCACAGAGAAAGTCAAGGTTATGTGCTACAATGGTGACGTGAAGCCATATGCCTATCCACCTGTGTGGTGCTTTCGGTGGCTGTGTTTTGGGCATATGTCATCCCGTTGCATGGCAGACACTCTGTTTGCTGACTGTGGACACCCAGTCCATGAGGGAAGCCCCTGTGTTCTGACACCTGTGTGTGACAAATGTACTGAAAGCGGCTCCCCTCACTAGCCAGATTTGCCAGGCATACAAGAGAGAAAGAAAATCCAAGAATACAAGTCTCCAGATCACCTGTCTTATGCTGAGGTTCACCAAAAGAATGTGACACTCCATCTAGTGTCACAATCTTCAGCTTTCCTCTCTGTTACTTCATTTCCTCCACCTACCTCTTCCTTGCCCAGCCCCATCCCCCTATACCCTCTCCCTCCTCTTTCCCTGCTGTTGCCACAACTTCCTCTCTGGATCTGCTCCCTCTCACCAGCCGAAGTAGTACGCCCATTTTTGGCACCTGTCAATTATCGGGCTCTCTCCCAAGACCCCTCTGCCCAGCATCTCTCAGGCTGTAAGACTCCTACAATCAGTCAGTTAGTCTGTGCATCCCAAGGTTACCTGCTCTCTTTCAGTTCTGGATCTTGCAGAAACCTGTACTCCCTCTGTGCTCTACCCTCCTCTGCCTCTGAAATAGGAGGAGGAGGAGGAGGAGGAGGAGGAGAAAATGAACAAGAAGAAAGATAAATCATAAGACAAGGTTCCAAAAGGTTTTGTGTGTGTGTGTGTGTGTGTGTGTGTGTGTGTGTGTGTGTGTGTGTGTGTGTGTGGGTGTGTGTGTGTGTGTGTAAGTAATCTGGATTCTGGCCACACAATAATCCACTGGAATTTTCATGGATACTATCATCACTTACCAGAAATGCAACCTTTTGCCGGAAATGTACTGGCCACAGGGAAGCATCTGGTGGGATCTGCACTTTGGTTCACTTCAACGTCGTAGTGACTGGATCCACTATGTACCAACTTGGAAGCAATAGTGGTTAGAGTGCAAACGTCTCTGGCAATCACCATTTGCAGTGTCCACCTCCCTCCAGTTAGGATAAATCCTTACTTTGCACTGTCTACCTTAATCCAACAATTCCCACAGCTGTTTCTCCTCCTTGGGGACTTATATGCTCACCATCCACTGTTGGAGAGTGACACTTCAATGGGTTGGGGTCTCCTATTTGACCAATTTATTAGGGACCTGAATTTGTGTCTCATCAATGAGGGGTCCCCTACCCTCTCGAATGCTCTTAATGGCACCTTTACCACCATCGATCTCACGATCTCCTCTCTTGCCTTCGTGGCTTCCCTCCATTTGCCAGCCCGTAATGACGTTCATGACAGTGACCACTTTCCAGTGATTCTATCGGTCGCCTGCCACCGCCTGGCAGACAGGACCCCAAGTCGAGTATTCCACAGGGCCAGTTGCCCTCTGTATATGTCTGCTGCGCACTTCTACACCTCCCTGTCGAATTGCATTTGTGCAGTCTTGCGAGGCACCTCTGCCACTGTTCTTCACGCTGCTGTCACTGCTGTCCCCCCTACCAACACGTCCCCTCATCGTTGATCAGTACTTTGGAGTGCCAGGGATGTTACAGTCACTGTCCACACCCGCTGACAGGCACTGCATCATTTTAAACGACACCTTTCACAGACGAACTTCTTCAGTTTTAAGTGCATTCGTGCTAAGGCTCATTACCTTATTGAGCAGCATAAAAAAGAATGCTGGGAGCACTGTGTGTGCTCTCTGCGGACGTATGCCTCTTAATTGCAGGTTCGGTCCGAGCTCCGTAGTGCTCTGGGCTGCAAGTAACAGTCAGTTGTCCAGGACATTAACCTTAAAGGTGGTCTGTGCACTGATCCATTGGACCTCGCAGAAGAACACTTTGTGATTTCATTGACATCATCTTTCTATCCTGCTACCTTTCTCAGACACTAATGCAGTGTTGACCAGACCCCCCACCATTTGTATGATCACACTGAGTGATATAGTGAACACTTCACTGAATGGGAATTCTTGCAGGCTTTTACCTCTTCACAGGACATCGCAGCTGGCCCAGATTATGTCCACAACCAGATGGTCTAGGATCTTCAACTGCATTAGGTTCACAACTGCTTTTCCGTCACAATGACGAGATAGTATAGTTATCCCTGTCCTTAAGGCCAGGAAGAACCCAACGGCTCTCGACAGCTACCACCAATTAATCTGACAAATGTACTACGTAAACTGCATGAGAAGATGGTTAACTTCAGATTATGTTGGGTACTCAAATCTCTGGGCCTTTTGTCCTAGTAACACTGTGGCTTCCAAGTGAGATGATCTCCAACTGACCATTTACTTGGATTGGAAAAAGCCATCTAACATGCTTTTACTCACTGTCAGCACCTTGTCATGGTCTTCTTTTCTCCTACATAAGGCACACAACATGGCTTGGTCCCATCACACTTTAGTTACCAACCATGACTGGGGCTTCCATGTTCCCCTTCAGATTCTTATCCGTGAGTTCTTCTCTCAGCAGCTCTTTCGGGCTCAAGTTGGCACTGCCCTCAGCACCCCTGGAATTCAGGAGAATGGTATCCCACAGGGTTCTGTGGTAAGTGTCACACTCTTCCTCCTTACTGTCTATGGGCTTGTGACCTCTGTTGGACCTCTGGTTATTCTGGTGTTGTACGTCGATGATTTTTGCATCTGATCCAGCTCCCACTAAGTAGATCTGCTGAGCGCCGGCTCCAAAAATCATCCCATGGGCCTCTGTTGGGCTAACTCCTATGGCTTCCAGTTTTCTCCCTCCATAATGTGGGTTATGCACTTTTATCGTTGACTCACAGTACACCCCATTTCAAAATTTTATTTAGATGACCAGCTTCTTGATGTTGAAGCACAGTCCTGTTTCTTGGGCGTTATTTTTGGTAACCAGCTGACATGGCTGCCCTACATTTGCCGCCAAAATACTGTATGTATATGGAAACTTAATGCTCTCCACGTCCTGGCCCTTGCATTTTGGGGTGCAGACTGTGTCACACTTCTCTCCATGTTTACTGTGACCTGGTCTTCTCCAGACTACATTGTGGTGGTCAGGTTTAAAGCTCAGCCACGCCTTCCACTTTGAATCTGCTTGACCCTCTTCACCATTGTGGGGTTCATCTGGCTATTGGTGCCTTTCTCACTAGTCCCGTTGATAGTCTCCTCATAGAGGTGGGGATTCCCCCTCTACACATATGACTGGGCAAACGACTACTTTCTTAATCAGTCATCATTCACCAATTCCCTGACCATCCGATGTACCCTGCACTCTTCGCCAATGACGACTGTCTCCCTCCTGACACGGTCTTGCGTGGGATTGCCGGTTGGCATGCGTATCACTTCCTTATGTTGGGATCCCCATCTCCACTCACTGTAATGCACCTCACATCATTCCTCACATACCCCTCCGACCCATGGATGGTAACAAGACCATGATCACTCCCCCATGGGAAGACCACCCCACTTTTTTGCTTTTTTTTTCCCCAAGTTTTCACATTTGATCTAAACTTACATGCCTTTTACTGTGTGTGTTTACTCTTCATTATTTTATTATTTGACTCCCCTGACTAGGTCCATCCACTTTCATTGGACCCTGTTTCTTGTGTGTATAACTTAGGAATCGTGGGACTGATGACCTCCCGGTTTGGTCCCATAACCCCTCTCAATCAATCAATCAGTCAAGTGAGATCCATCATCTAATGAAATTGGCTTCATCCCCATGCTGCTCCATTGAAGCTCACTGCATTTTCACCCACAGGTGGTTGCTCCTGCATGCTATTTCATCGAATCCATCACAGTTCAGCCCAGATGAACCAAAGTGTTAGTGTCCACAGACAGCAATTTAAATTGTCAATTTATATGAGGACCAGGAATTTAAAGGACTGTATAATTGTTCAGATCCAGTCAGATGGCAATGAATGGCAGTGTGTGTTTGGAAGCACTTACAATTGACACTTAACACACACACGAATGAAAATACACATATTCACCCTTCAGTGTAAAAGGTGTGTGGGCTGACAGATGCTTGTGTAATCTACAAGCTAAGCTGTGACCACAGTGCCATGTTCTATTGCATGTGACAACCAACAAGCTGTATGTTCGCATGAAAGGAAACAGACAAATTGTGGCCAAGAGATAACTGGACCACCCTGCAGCACTGCACAGCCTTCTATTTCGCAAGTACATGCACAGTCTTTTTTCTGCTCTTCTAATTCTCACATTTTCCTCACCCTTCCCCCCCCCCCACCCCCCCACCCCCCTCCTCGCAACTTCCTGGTCCAGCATTCTGACTGCACATAATTCCCTTGCCCTGTCCGTACCACATCACTGTATGCACCCACAACCATCACTTCAGTCACCCACATCTACCGTTCTATCACTTTCCCATCCTGTACCAGCTTCATCTCTCTCTTCACCACCCAGACTGCTTCACCCATCATGTGCAGTTGCTCACAGTCCACCTCTGAGGACAGAGACAATGGTCATTCACAGGTGAGCTGTTTGTCTGAAGTTCACATGTTTGGTAGTTTTCTTGTTGTGCCTGTGTACAACTTACCTCCACTCTGTGGAAAGTAGCAGTTTACCGATATCATATTATTATTATTATCATTATTATGTCCTGGATTACTTCATTGTTTAAATATTTACATATGAATGTACTGACGTGTCTTGCTGTTTACAATAATTGTTCATCTGTTTGCATTATGATACGGTAGTAAATGGAGATTCTGTAAAAATATATTTTGGGAAAATGTTGTTTGACTACTGTATCCAATGAAATGTGTAACTTCATCATTCTTAAATTTTTCAGCCAGTGTCTTGTTACATGAACAGAAATGAAATGCCTCCTCTTCCTCTTCAATTTCTTCTCACAAATTTTTATCTACTTCTCATCCTCCATTTGGCTCTCAGTTTGCTCCATTGTTATTGTGGCCGTGTTTATGAATTTTGATACTGCTTCTTTCACTATGTTTAGTTGTTGTTTCAATGTACAAAATAAATTGTAGAGAGATGGCTGTTACAATACTACTAAGAGCTGTCTCCTTTGTATGGGACAAAAATGTGTGCGTAATGTTGTTGAAAATCAATGGTTCACATCTGGATAACCTGTCTTATGCTTAGGGTCACAAAAAATGAGTCACTCCATCCAGTGTCACTATTTTAGTTTCCATTGATTACAACTTGCTTACTGTAAATAATTTATTATTATGAATGAATGTGGCATAAAGAAATTTATTTTCCAGTTTCAAATGAAACCCACTGCTCAATTCTGAAAGTATGAGTGAGACGTGGAAGGTCACAGCTTTTATTGAATCTCTTGCTAGCATGTGCTTGAGGCACTAGTAATGTATTTAAGCTGCGATTTTTTGCGCCCTTCCCCCCCCCCCCCCCTCCCAGCCCCCTCCCCACCCCCACCCGCCCACCTAGAGTGCTACAATTTTCCAGCTTCAAAGAATGTGAGTTCTTTAGATATCCAAAGTAATTTGTAAGAAATCTGTCATTATGTATGCCTCAAAAACTCATTTCTTTGTTACTAGAACACAGTTACTGAATATGCAAAATTATTAGTTGTATGAAGCTAGTGAGTAACTGAATGGGGAAAAGTCAGTCTAGTAAAACCTTAGCGACACTTGCTTCATACATTTGCTGTAATATGAGGACGTTAGATTATTGCTCATGTACAAACTGAAAATGCAACAGTAGTTGAACATGTACATGCTGTAGTTAAAAGTATTTCTCCCATGATTCTGTTCAGAGGAAAGATGTATAAAGACGAAAATCATATCAATTTACCTGATGACACTTGTTTTCAAGTAACAGATAAGACTCAGTGATAGCCGTTATCCTCACAAAACCTACCTCATTGTTAATGGAGGTAAACGACATCTTTGATGCCTCTTATTCTCTCTGCTGCTCAAGGAAACTACAGATTCTAAATTGCTTCTAAAGGAATTAAAAATGTGAATGTTTGCTACTTGACAAGGGTATTTTCAAACAATTTGAATATTCTGGGACATTGCTGACTTAAGTACTGGACAACTGGAAGAGTTAAAACAGTCACAGGTGTGATTTTTGGAAGTGCCTGGCTGAAAGAAATGACACCAGCTGAGCTGACTCTTTCAAAGAAACAGGAATTTTTCCTTCAAAACCTCAAGCAATTCCCAAATCTAGATTTACACCTTCAGGATTTACAGTGCATCCAATTGCCACAAATTTCACCCATGATCCCTCTATCTTATTATCTGATTGAGGACAAAAGTGATTTTGAATTTTTTGTTAGCAAAAAAAGGAATACCAACAAAATGTTACGGTTCACAACAAAGACAAAATATTTCCCAAGCACAGGAACAAAACTTCGCAGCCTAATGAGGTTACCTGCTTGGATAACTGACCAGGACTTAATGGTATGCAAGAGAAAGCAGCAGCAAATTTAAAGATTCATTATGTTCTGAAGATAAAGAACATATATTTGTCTCGATTATGTGGGTTATCTGTAAAATGATAGTTGAATATTTCAATGCCATTTGGAAATTTTCATATGTTTTGCTTGTTTGATTATTTCTGTCTGAAAATGCTTACTGAATTTTGTATTAGATTCAATAAGGGCAACTTCATGAACAACTCTTTGTAATTTACACCAGAAAAACTATGAAGTTCATAAATTACATTTCTTCCCCTTTACAGAGGAATAAATTGATTGTCTAGCATCACAGAAGCATTTCCTTGAATACCTTAACTAAAGATTTGGAATCTACTGGCCTAGAAGTTACTTACTTCATAATGTCAACTGTTGTGAAGTGTAGGCTGACGTTCAAGAGATTAATTATGAAGACTCAATACACAAAGAAGTGGGGTGCAAACATGCTAAGGAATGAGATATGCTTGAAGTTCTTCAAGGCTCTGGATAAAGCAATAAGAAATAGCTCATTTGGCAGAACAGTTGAAGAGGAACATATGTCTCTAAAAAGTACAATCACAGAAGTTTAAAGGAAAACACAGGTACAAAGATGGTAACGGTGAAGAAACCATTGGTGACAGAAGAATTACTTCAGTTGATCAATAAAAGAAGGAAGCACAAAACTATTCAGGAAAATTTGGGAAGACAAAAATAAGTTGCTGAGGGATGAAATAAATAGCAACAGGGAAGCTAAGATGAAATAACTGCATGAAAAATGTGAAGAAATCGAAAAAGAAATGATGGTCAGAAGGACTAATTCAGTGTGTAGGAAAGTCAAAACAATGTTTGCTGAAATTAAAAGTGAGGGTGGTAACATTAAGAATGCAATGGGAAGGCCACTGATAAATTCAGGGAAGAGGGTAGATAGGTGGAAAAACTATTTTGAAGGCCTTTATGAAGGGGTAGATTTGCCAGATGTGGTAGAAGAAGCAGGAGTCTAGTTAGAAAAGATAGAGGATCCAGTAATAGAATCAGAATTTAAAAGAGTTTTGGAAGACTTAAGATGAAATAAGGCACAATGGGTAGATAACATTCCATCAGAATATCTAAAATCATTGGGGGAAGTGGCAACAAAACAATAATTCACGTTGGTGTGTAGAATGTATGCGTCCAGCAAAAAACGTCTGACTTTTGGAGAAACATCATCCATGCAATTCCAAAGACTCAAAGAGTTGAGAAGTGTGAGAATTATCACACAATCAGCTTAACAGGTCATGCATCCAACTTATTGACAAAAATAAGAATGGGTAAGAAAATTGAAGATTTATTAATTGTGATCAGTTTGACTATAGGAAAGGTAAATGCACAAGGGAGGCAATTCTGATGTTCATAATGGAAGCAAGACTAAAGAAAAATGAAGACACATTCATATGATTCGTTGACCTGGAAGATGTGTTCAACGAGGTAAAATGGTGCAAAATATTTGAAATTTTGAGGAAATTAGGGGTAAGCTATAGCAAGAGAGTGGTAATAGGATATTTACAAGAGCTGAGAGGGAATAATAAGTGATTAAACCATGAACAAATGGCTTTGATTAAATACAGTGTAAGACAGGTATGTGGTCTTTCACCCCTACTGTTCAATCTGTACAGCATAGCAGCAATGATGAAAATTCAGGAATCTGATTAAAACTGAAGGTAAAAGTATATCAGTGATCAATCTAATGAGTGCAGAATATGAATTGAGAGTAAATCTAAGGAAAGATGAAATTAATGAAAAGTAGCAGACATGAAAATAGTGAGAAACTTCAGAGTGAAATTGATGGTCACAAGGTTGATGAAGTTAAGTAATTCTACTACCTAGACAGCAAAACAACCAATAATGAAGCAAAAGGACATCAAAAGGAGACTAGCTCTGGCTGAAAGGTGTTCTCTGGCCAAGAGGAGTCTACTGGTATCAAACATAGCCCTTCATTTGAGGAAGAAAATTCTGAGAAAGTATGTTTGGAGCACAGCCTTGTATGATAGTGAAACATGGGCTGCAGAAGAACCAGAACAAAAGAATCGCATTTGAGATTGTGCTGCAGATGAATGTTGAAAATTATGTGGGCCTGTAAGCTAAGGAATGAGGAGATAGGAAGATAGAATACATCCCATAAATAATTGATACATAGGTTGCAACTGTTACTCTGAGATTAAGATTTTGGATCAGAAGAGGAATTCATGGTGGGCCACATCAGGCCAGTCAGAAAACTGATGACGAAAAAAAAGTCAACAGTTACAGAAAGGATAGGTTGATGCTTATCATAAACATGACACATCGCCAAGAGCAAAATGGAGCACCATGCACAGCATGCAGATGAACATAACCTACCAAGTTTCAATGGCTGCTTCACAGCCCAGGCCACCTGGTTTGTCCCCACCTCCACCACCACCACCACCACCACCACCGCCACCACCACAAGCATTTCTGAACTGTGAATCTGGGTGCTATCCTTAAAACACATTCACTGCTCCAGAAATCATCCTGACCTCAACCTGTGGTAATCATTTGTCCCTACATCCTTCACCCAAAATTTCACAGCATGCATGATCAGAATCTTTGTGGGTATGCATCTAGTATGTAATTCTGTTGAAATATTGAGTTCAGAGTCTGTTCTGAGGTTCTGTAATGCATGGACGTCAATGAGATAGTGTGGTAGTTTTGTTAAACACTTCTGGTATCCTTTTTGTAGATAGGTATGTCCTGTGCTTCTTTCCAATCACTGGGCACAGTTAGCTCAAGATATCTACAGTGTAATGTATTACAGTGAAAACAGGATTTGACTGAGGTATAAATTGAATATAGGATATTACAAGGATTTCTTCATGCCCTTAATCCTTGTTCAATGTCACTGATTTTAGCTGTTTCTCAATGAACATGACACTAATATCTACATCACTCATCTTTGCAGTGGCGTGAAAAGGAAACCGAAGCATTTCTTCTGTATTTTCCTTTGTAATGGAAAGATATATGTAGTGAGAATTATTAAAGCACTGTGGAAGGAAGAATAGGATATCTGGTCAGGGCATTTCAGTGCTGTCAACACAAAATTAAGTAGGGGTAATCCTGGAATAGGTTAAAAAATGAACAATAATAATAATAAGAAGAAGAAAAAGAAGAAATGTTAGTTACCATAAAAAATTGTTGTATCTGGGAACACTGAAAATTTCCAATTTATCTAATGGTGAAATTGAATTTTTACACTACATTTTAAACTGACATTTTGAGGGACAGATGTGATAGTGGACCAGAATTTGTTATGAAATGTAGATTAAAAGTGCAAAATCATACTGAATCTATAAACAGATAGAACATTATCTCTGTAAGGTTAGTTTTTGTTCTACAGAAATATCAGTTCTAACTTTAGAATTTGCCCATCCAAATAGCTTGAAGAAAAGCAAACCCATATTTATATCATTCATAGATTTTGAGGAAGATGAATTAAGAAGTTATTCTTTCCAAGATCTATACATGAATGGAATATCAAAAAATCCCGAACAATTCTTAGAATGGAAACTACACCCTACCATGCACTACACTGCAGACTATGGATGCTTTTGTGGAATATAAGGTTGTGTGATGCTGGACTGGGAACAGGGAAACAGTTAAGTAGGTGCAGGATGCACCAGGAGGTTTATGGGAACATAGGAACCCACCCTGCAATATATCCTATCTCTACAGTTCTAAAAAGCTGATGTTGGTAGGAAGCACATCGGTGGATGCAGTCATTAAGACACAATTTTGGACAGTGCTCTCAACCACTGTGAGGCCCTGTTGTTTTTTCAGGACACTTTGTTGGTGACCATTCATGCAGACAGACAGCTTGTCTGTGGTCTTGCCCAAGTAGAATGCAGCACAGTGTTTGCAGCTTAGATTGTATATGACATGGCTTGTTTCACAGGTAGCCCTGCATTTTATGGGATAGTTGATGCTTCTGACAGTACTGGTGATGGTGGTGGAGGAGGAGGATGTATGGGACATCTTGGTCTGTTATAGGAATATGAGCCATCAGACAAGGGGTTGGGAACAGGGGTTGTGTAGCGATGGACGAAGTTATTGTGTAGTTTTAGTGGGTGGCAGAATACCACTGTGGTAAGTGTAGGAGGGATAGTGGGTAGGACATCTCTCATTTCAGGCCACGTTCATAAATCTTGTTGGAGAATATGATTCAGTTGATCCATTCCTGGGTGGTAGTAACATGGAGAACACTCCTCTGTGGCCAGATGGTGGGGCTAACTGGGGGTGATGGGATGACTGGAGAGATGAGTCCCAGGAGATTTCTCCTGTCACCCATCATCTCCTAAAGTCCCACTGCCGAGCTGCAGAGGAGCATTACCCTCATGACTCATTATGACCCAGGACTGTAGAATCTGAATCATATTCTCTGCTAGGGTTTCAACTACCTCTTTTTGTGGCCTGAAATGAGAAATGACCTACCCACTATCGTTCCCACTCCTCAAACAGTGTCATGCTGCTGTCCACTGAACCTACACAATATATTCATTCATCCCTTTAAAACGCCTGCTCATATTCCCTTGTATGTTTTCCCATATCCCTGTAATAGACCATGATGCAAATCCTGGCCCATACATCCACCACCGCCACCACCACCACCACCACCACCTAGACCAGACCAATCACAAAATCACCTACCTCATCAAGAGGCAAGGCTACCTATGCGACAAGTCACATGATTTACAAGCTAAGCTGCCACCACTCTGATGCATTCTACATGGGCATGACAACTGAGAAGCTGTATTTCCATACGAATGGCCACTGAGAAACTGTTGCTGAGAGACAGGTAGACCACCCCATTGTCGGGCATGCTGCCTGACACAATGTTCTTCCATGAAATGACTGCTTCACAGCCTGTGCCATCTGCATTATTGATACTAACACCAGCTTTTCTGAACTGCTGAGGAGCAAACTTCCCTACATTGTACCCTACATTGCCTCAACCTTGGTTCATTAGTCATTTTCCTTGAGTTGCCTAACCCCTTCACAGTTCAGAACCAATGATGCTAGCAGCCAACAAAGTGGTTGCAGTAACAGTGTCTGCTGACAGGGCATGATTTAATCATGTATGTTGGAAAAGCCTCTGGTTTATGAGGTGTGAAGAGAGGGTAACCATTGACTTAATGCTGTTGGGAGTGTGGTTGCTTAGAAGCCAGGCCTGCTGATGTTCTACCACTCATATATGTTTGCCTGTTTTGGGTAACACTCTTGATTTCGTCTCTTGGCATATTACATCTGATGCTCACATTTCTGGCTAGTGTGTCATTTCAATTGTTTCAGTTCTTCAAAAAGCTTGAATTCTTCCTGTTGGCCACTTGTTATACGCTGGATTGGGCGTCATGTTGTCCCCTAGTTTTTGACTTAATGCATCTGAACCTGCACCTTGAGAATGAGTTGTAAAACTGGTGACAAATGTGTCTTGTGCATCCATTGATCCAGTTGCATCATCTTGGGGAACCAGTTTATGTAATTATGGTCGCTGCAGCAGCTGCAGCAGCAGCAGCAGAAACTGCTGCAGCAACTACAGTAACAACATGCTGAAGTGTTGACCTCCTGCAAATGTTGCAAATTTTGAGAGCAACTGTAGCAACATGTCACTGACACCAGGAACCTTCCTATTTCCGTAACCCATCCTACCTCTTGGTCATTTTGGCATAGTTATGGACAAGTAGAATAGCTGCATGAAGTGGATAAAAAGTTATTGATGCTGTATACAGGGTGTCCCATTTATCTTGACCAGTTCGAGTAACTGTTTGTCCAGATGCAAATTACAAAATGTTTAAAGTAAATGTTCTTTAGCTGTCAGAGGGACATCAATTAGCATGATTGCCTGTGTTGTAGCTCTGTTTTTTACAAAGATATGAACAGCGGAATGACTCTTTTAAATGGCACACTGTATATTTTATTCAGTACTAAATTTTTTCTCCTGAAGACCTATTCAAAAATGTATCACAATTTACCATTCACTGAAACACAAAATTATGTAATTACATAACACAAAACTGATGATGTCACTCCCAGTGCTTAGTGGAGATACTCATGGTAATGGAACACATCCACGTGCTGACATTGACAAGAGGACAAATGTAAAAATAAGTAAAATTCACACCCGTCATTCCGTCAACCACTGCTGTTGGAGTTTTGCGAGTAGATTGTACACCAACAAAGAGAAGTTAGAAATGCTACTCACCTATGGGGAGTGTAAGTTAGCAGAACAATAATTGCAATACTGTTCTTTTATAAGGGTACATTTAGTATGGTACTTTAATCCTTTTAAATACTGATGTGTAGAGTACACATACAGTAAAGGCTATCCTTCATACAGACTGCATTGTCGTAACATTTCTTTTATTGTTGTCATTGTCATTGAAGGTAGGCGAAATGCTACACAGGCAGTGGAACTGTACAGATAGTGATATCCTGATAAGAACCCACCTTCCTGGCGTATATTTTCTCGTTTTGTTGCGATGCTTCAGGAAATGGGAAGATTCGACCCACAACAATGCAATCATCATTGAACTTCCACATAGGAAGCTGCCTAAGTCACTGTTCTCACTTTTATTGCTATGAATTTCCATGTGCGCACATGACAGCTTGAACACAATATTGGCATTCCTAAAACCAGTGTACATCATATTCTTACACATCACAATTTCCATCCTTACCATGCACACCTACGTCAGGAACTACATGGGAATGATTTCCAGAATCATGTACACTTCTGTCAGTGGGCACAGCAGCAAATCATCAACAAACCAAACTCTTTCTCCAATATTCTATTTACCGATGAATGTTCCTTCTCAAAAAAAGGACATGTAAATACAGGGAACATGCATTATTGGTCCAGCATCAACCCCCAATGGCTTAGATAGGGGGAACGTCAGTGTCAATGTAGAGTTAATATCTGGTGTGGGATGCTTGGTACTACAATTATTGGCCCTTATTTCATTAACGGTAGTCTAAATGGAACAGCGTATACCAGCTTCTTGAGATGAATTCTTCCTCCACTTCTGGATGAAGTGCTGCTAAGGACCAGAATGCTTATGTGGTATGAACATGATGGATGTCTAGCACATAATGTCTTGCATCCACATAGTGTTCTGAATCGAAGGTATCTTGCCAGATGGATTGGTCGAGGAGGAACAGTTACTTGGCATGCTAGGTCTCCTGATTTAAATCGTCCTGACATTTTCTTTGGTGATGCATTAAGGATGTTGTCTATGGCTATATTCCAACAACTCCAGAGAATAGCCAGAAACGTATTGAGCTTGCTTGTAATTCTCTTTAGCACAAACACTGGAAGCAGTAAGTAATTCTTCCATTCAATGAGTGTGCCAGTGTATCGGTGTCCAGGGTCACCACTTTGAGCACCTCTGAATGTTCTTCTCCTGAGCAATGGTACAGAAGAGTCAAAGCTTATGTTATGTGTTTACTTGGTTTTCATTTGTTTTCTGACAACTCCAGGAAGTGGAAGAGTTTGTGATCCTGGGCACAAAGTCATTGTTGTGTTACGTAATTAATAACTTTGTGTTTCAATGAATGGTATAATGTGATACATTTTTGAATAGCTCTTTAGGAGAGGAAGTGAATTACTGGATAAAAAATACAGCCATGTAAAAATTATACTGCTGTGGTTCATCTGTAGAGGAGACCGCTTATAAAATGCTAATACAACCTATTCTTGAGTACTGCTCGAGGGTTTGGGATACCTATCAGGTCAGATTGAGGGAGGACATAGAAGCAATTCAGAGGCAGGCTGCTAGATTTGTTACTGGTAGGTTTGATCATCATGCGAGTGTTACAGAAATGCTCCAGGAACTCGGGTGGGAGTCTCTAGAGGAAATGAGTTGTTTTCTTCATGAATCGCTACTCAGGAAATTTAGAGAACCAGCATTTGAGGCTGACTGTAGTACAATTTTACTGCTGCCATCCTACATTTCGCGGAAAGACCACTAAGATAAGATGAGAGAGATTAGGGCTCGTACAGAGGCATATAGCAGTAATTTTTCCCTCATTCTGTTTGGGAGTGGAACAGGGAGAGAAGATGCTGGTTGTGGTACAAGGTACCCTCCACATGCCATATGGTGGATTGTGGAGTGTGTATGTAGATGTAGATCTCCAGGTCGAGGACACCTTCCTGGGTGAGTTTTCTACCATACATTATACAGTGTTGATTTGGGCATCGAAGAAGACCACACACATCTTTGCATTTGATATCCAGCATGGTAGGCAGTCGGTTCTGGTGGGGCTGCATTGTGGCGTGTTGGTTGTAGCCCCCTGACCCCAAAGGGATCACTCTGCTGATGCCTGCACCATTAACTCCACACATATGCCAAGGGGTAGATGCCCATCCCCCTGGGGCACCAGGGCTCCCAGCCATGGCCATCCTGCCAGGTAGCCTTTGCTGCGGCTGTGCGGCACCTGTGGGGGAGCCCCTGGTCGGTGTGGGTGGCATCAGGGCTGGAAACATGTGACGAAGCATACTCCATGTCATGCTGGTAGTGGAACACCAGCAGTCTTTAAGAGATCACGAGTTCAATACAAATCACAGAAGTACAAGCTCAAATCATTACCATCGCTGGCCACACCATGGGAGGAACGTCTGGGTAAGGCTGGAAGCGGACCTTATTTGCCCCAGTACTTTGTATGTTCAAGACCTGATGGGGAATCTTTCATGACGATGAAGCCTCAGTTTTTTGTTGAGCATTTAGAGGACAAGTTTGGGGAGGTGGAGGGCTTGTCAAAATGAGATCTGCGTCAGGCTTGATTAATTCATCATCATCTGCCCTGTCACGGGAATAACTCGCCTGTGACAAGCTGGGGGCTGTTTCTGTAACCATCATGCCCCATAATAGCTTAAATATGGTTCAGGGTATCATATTTCACAGAGCCCTTCTTTTGCAGTCCGATGATGAGGTGCACGCCAATTTAGAGCAGTTAGGTGTACATTTCATCCGGTATGTCCACAAGGTTCTGAACGATAATGAGGTTGCCAGCACTGCCTTCATCTTGGAGTGTGAGGGTGATACATTGCCATAGAAGGTCGAGGTGATGATCTACCAGTGTGATGTAAAGCCTTGTATACCTCCACCAATGCAGTGCTTTAAGTGCAGGAAGTTTGGCCATATGTCTTCCCACCGTACTTCCAGTGTCACATGTCGAGATTTTGGACACCAGTCACATCCCAATACTCCATGTGCCCCGCCTCCCATCTGTGTCAAATGTGGAGAGCACCATTTGCCTTACTTGCCTGACTGCAGGATTCTCGAGAAAGAAAGGACTGACTTAAACTGAAGCTACGAGAAAATTTGAATGCCTGCATCCTTTGTGTGTCAGTTCTTACGCTGCTGCTACAACAGTTGTGGCACCATCAGCTCCGCCAACCCATGTCACATCTCAGAGTCAGAAGACTACACCTGCCCCCTTGATGGTACGGGCCATTTCCCTACCTGTTGCTCCTGCACCACCCAACCACCTACTTTGGGAGCAACAGCAACACCCCACGCTCCCCCCCCCCCCCCCCCCTTCCAGAAACGTCCACCGCCACTTCTAATCTGGAGACTCATAAATCTTCTTTGACTTCTCTCGCTATGAAGGGGTCCCTTGTGTCACTACCTTCTCAGGTATCGTCTGGTGGGAAAGATGACACCTGCCAATGGCTTAAGAGCCCCAAAGCAGCTGGTCATAGGGCTTCACCCTCATCCTCAGTCCCAGAGACTGAGCCAGTGAAGTACTCTGAGCCAGGGAAACTCAAGCAACAGCGAGAGAAATCAAAAAAGAAATTGCCTAAGGTGAAGGAAATTGCAGTGGCACCCACACCACCGCTACCTACAAGTTCTGTGACTGAGGATGGGGTCAGCATTTTGGCATCCACTGAGGACCTAGAGATCGCCAGACACTCAGACACAATGGACATAGACTGTTCAGGCAATAAATCAGTGGTAGCAGGTGACTGAGATGTAAACTGCCTCATTGAATGTTCCATGCCTTCCCAGTCTCATGATGTCATCCTCCTGTGGAATTGCGGCAGTTTTCTCCATCGCCTGGCTGAGGTACAGCAACTGTTAAGCTTTCACCTGCTATCTGTATTGCCCTCCAAGAACTCTGGTTCTCAGAAATGCGGATCCCTGCCCGTCTCAGCTATAAGGGATATTACAGGAACCGTAGCGACTGTAATCGAGGGACAGGTGGAGTTTGCGTTTGTGTCCTAAATTCGGTGTGTATTGAACATGTGCTTCAAATAGCTCTTGAAGCTGTGACTGTCAGAATAAGGATGGTGCAGGAAATAACTTTCTGCAGTGTATATCTTACTCCAGATGGTGCAGTACCCCCGAATGTATTAGCTGGAATGCTTCGTCAACTCCCTAAACCTTTCCTACTTCTGGAGGATTTTAATGCTTATAACCCCTTGTGGAGTGTTACCATGCCTACTGGCCATGGCAGAGATGTTGAAACTTTACTGCCACAATTCGACCTCTGCCTCTTAAATGCTGGGGCCGCAACACATTTCAGTGTGGCTCATTGTAGTTACTCGCCCACTCATTTATCAATTTGCAGCCCAGGACTTCTCCCATCTATCCACTGTGTAGTAGCGACCACTTCCCCATCTTCCTGTCACTGCCCCAGCATCAGGCACATGGATGCGTGCCCAGATGGGCTTTGAGCAGAGCGGACTGGGGAACTTTAACCTCTGCTTTCATTGCTGTATCTCCCCTACACCATAACATGGAATTGATGGTTAAGCAGGTGACTAGCACAAATGTTTCTGCAACAGAAAATGTGGTCCCTCACTCTTTAGGGTGCCTGAGGCATAAGGCAGTCCCTTGGAGGTCGACGGAAGTCGCTGAAACAATTAAGAAGCATCAGTGATCTCTACAGCTGCAGAAGTGGCACACTGCCCTGGAGCACCTCACAGCATTTAAATGGCTTTGTGCACATGTTTGCTACCTTATCAAACAATGGAAGAAGGAGTGTTGGGAGAGATATGTCTCCACCATTGTGAGTCACATGGCACCTTCACAAATGGGGGCAGAGATCAAACCTCTTTTCGGGTGACACGCCCCACCAGCTGTCCCCGATGTTCCTATAAATTACTAGTTATGTACTGATGCAAGCGTGGTTCGCAGGTTCTGTGCCGAGCAACTATCATTCCAGCTTTTCACACATGCAAACATCAGCTGGAGGGGAACTTCCTCTCATTCACTACAGGCTGTAGTGAATCCTGTAACGCCCAATTTACAGAGTGTGAGCTCCTCAGTGAGTGCCCTTGCGCATTGTCTCAACAGAGCTTCTGGGCCTGATCGCATCCACAGCCAGATGATTAAACATCTCTCATCTGACTAAAAGCTTGTCATCTTCAATGGCCCTGGTGCAATGGCATCTTTCCATCGCATTGGCGGGAGTGCACCATTATTTCGGTCCTCATAGCCAGTAAAAACCCTCTTGATGTGGATAGCTATCGGCCCATCAGCCTCACCAACGTTGTTTGTGAGCTGCTGGAATTTATGGTTTGTCGGCAGTTGGGTTGGGTCCTGGTTGTTTCCTGGAGTCACGTGGCTTGCTGGCTCCATGTCAGGGTGGCTTCTGCCAGTGTCGCTCTAGCACGGATAATCTTGTTTTCATTGAGTCTGCCATCCGAACAGCCTTTTCCAGACAGCAACACTTGATTACTGTCCTTATTGACTTCTGTAAAGCATACGACATGACTTGGCAATGTCATATCCTTGCCATGTCTGAGTGCAGTCTCCGGGGATCACTCCCGATTTTTATCCCAAACTTCCTATCGTTCCGTACTTTTGATGTCCAAGTTGGTGACTCCCATAGATCCATCCATATCCAGGAGAATGGAGTCCTGCAGGGCTCTGTATTGAGTGACTCTCTAGTTTTAGTGGTTGATGATGATGATGATGATGAGCGTTTGGCGTCATTGGCCGGGAGGCCCCTCGCGGGGCAGGTCCGGCCGCCATATCACAGGTCTTATTACATTCGGCGCCACATTGGGCGACCTGCACGCCGGAGGGGGATGAAATGATGATGAACACAACACAACACCCAGTCCCTGAGCGGAGAAAATCTCCGACCCAGCCGGGAATCGAACCCGGGCCCAGAGGACGGCAATCCGTCACGCTGTCCACTCAGCTACTGGGGCGGACAGTTTTAGTGGTCATTAATGGTCTAGCAGCGGCTGTCGGCCCTCCATCTCACATTCTCGGTATGCAGATGACTTCTGCATTTCATATTGCTGCTCCACTAATGTTATTGCTGAGTGGCGCCTCCAGTGAACCACATAATGCACAGCCATGCTCTCTTGCTAATGGCTTCCAGTTTTCAGCAGCATAGTCATATGTCATGCACTTCTGTCGGTGTCATACCATACATCCAGAACCTGCACTTTTCCTTAATGATGATCCACTCACTGTAGTGGAGACGTATCAATTCCTAGGACTGGTTATTGACGCTCAATTGACTTGGCTCCCTCATCTTCATCAGCTTAAGCAGAAGTGCTGGCATCACCTCAATGCCCTCCATTGCCTGAGCAACACAAATTGGGGTACAGATCGCTGTACACGGCTGCAGCTCTGCAGAGTCCTTGTCCAATCCTGAATTCATAATAGGAGAGTGGTTTATAGTTCGACAGTGCCTTCAGCATTGCACTTACGTGGCCTTGTGCACCACTGTAGGGTTTGAATAGCGACGGGATCCCTTAGGACGACTCGGTGACTAGTGCACTGGTGGAGGCTGGTTTCCATCCACTGCAGATCACACGTGCAACTGCTCACCAGTTATGCAGAACACATTAATAATTCCCCTGAGCATCCAAATTACCGTCTCCTATTGCAGTCCATCTCCCGCATCAGTGGCCCAGATCAGGGTTTACGATAGCAGTTTGCATACGGTTTCTTCTCTTTGAACTGGAGTCCTTCCCTTTACCACCTCTACTTGCGGACTGTTCATGTATGCCTCCTTGGTGTATGTCTTGGCCGCAGCTTCATGTGGACCTTTTGCGTGACCCTAAGTGTTCCATTAACCCCACCACTCTCTGCTGTCACTTCCTCTCGATTCTTGTCGTGTTTCGTGGCTGTGAAGTGGTTTTCACTGACGGCGCAGTGGCTGATGGACACGTATGCATTGCATCTGATGATGTAAGATATATTGAGCAGCACTCCTTGCCAGTTGGCTGCAGTGTTTTCACTGCAGGGCTGGTGGCCACATCTCATGCTCTTGAGTACATCCACTCATGCCCTGGCGAGTCAGTTCTCCTGTGTACTGACTCATTGAGCAGTCTACAGGCTATCGTCCAGTGCTACCCTCACCACCCTCTGGTAACATCCATTCAGCAGTCCATCTATGCCTTGGAACAGACCCGCTGTTTGATAGTGTTTGTGTAGACTGCAGTACATGTTGGAATCCTGGGCAACGAACTTGCTGACATGCTGGCAGGCAATGTAGGAACTTCTTCTGGAGATAGGCTTCTCCAAAGCTGAAATACGTTATGCCTTACATCACAGGGTTTTCCGGCATTTTGAGACGGAATGGCATAACAGCATGTACAACAAACTGCATGTCATTAAGGAGACTATAAATGTGTGGAAGTGTTCCATGCAAGCCTCTTGCAGGGAATCGGCTGTCTTCTGCCGGCTCAGCACTGGCCATATGTGGCTAACACATGGTCACCTACACCGTCTCGAGAACCCACCTCAGTGTTGCTGTTGCTCCCAAATGACATTTGCCCACCTCTTGCTGTACTGCCCACTTTTAGCCCCTCTGTGACAGACTTTTAACTTTTCCAGTACCCTGCCTTTGTTGTTGGGCGAGAATGCCTCCACTGCAGTTTTTGTTTACGTTATATTCGTGAGAGTGTGTTTCATAATTCAGTGTAGGTTTGAGTGCATGTATTTTGTTGGTCTGTGTCCTCCACCCTAGTGCTTTTAGGGTGGAGGTTTTAATGTATTACAGAGTGGCTGGCTTTCCCTTTTTATTCTTGTGGTTGGTCAGCCACTGTAATCTGCTTTCATGTTTTACTGTCTTTTGTTTCTAGCGTATTTCTGTTTCTTTTCTGTACCCTTTTTTTTCTCTTAGTATTCGTTGCCGCCTCTTCACTGTTTTGGCTTTTTCTTTCTTTCTGTTTTGTGTTATATGTTTTGTCCATTTTATCCTCACACTTGGGGCATTATTTTATTAGGACCAAGTGACCGATGACCTTGTAGTTTGGTTCCTTCTCCTGCTTCTAAACCAACCAACCAATCCTTTTTTCCACGAACAATATGAGACTGGAATAGAAGGGAGAACCGATAGAGGTACTCAAAGTACCCTCTGCCACACACCGTCAGGTGGCTTGCCGAGTATGGATGTAGATGTAGATGTAGATGTAGATGTAGATCCAACTGACCATCTTTGCTGTCCCCATTAACACTTCCATGATCTGTTTTCCCACAGGCATATCCAACTTCCTTATTGGTCAATGACTTAGCTATCTTAAGCAGTTCTCCATGGACTTGTATCCTTGTGTGGCATCCTTGGTAATGTCTTGATCCTCTACTTGTGCAGGATCAAAAATTGTTTTTGCTTTTCTATTGAAAAAAAACAGTTTGTATGAATTTCTAGTGTCACAGTGGGTTTCTTCCACTATTGTTACATCTTCCATTTATACCAATCCCATGTCCATTTGAAACTAGACTATATGGGTTTCATTTATTCATGGTCATAACACAGTCTACTGTTGTGGAGTATGTTGGGCCACTGGCAACCTTTACACTAGTCTGGTTGAGAGCTTCTATGCAGAAGCTGCCTAACTGGAACTGTCCTACGGGCATGATCTTCTCCTCAGTGGATATGATTGCCATTTGTTGTGTTGTGCCCAGCCACCCATCTTGTGCCCTTTATTTTGATGCCTCCTTCAACTGCCAGTACAGGCCACATTTTTCTCGTATTACCTTCCAGAGTTCGCTTTTGGCTACTGCTCCAACAGCTTAGCTTCGTGCAGTCTGCCACATTCCTGTTTGGTGTGAGCCCTTCACCACTTTCGCTTCATGTAGCTGCCCGTGTTTATCTTGGACTTCAAAGTATTTTCCTCGGGAGGCAAATGGATTTGATCTATTGCTGTTAGCTCCTCAACCTTTGGACCCAATTTAGTGGTAGCATATTTATGTAGACTGACGACTCGCAGTCCATGGTGTTTGGTGTGCCTTATCGTTGGCACTGACCATTTTTGGTACGATCTTCTTGCAAACTGCTAGATTTTTAAAGCAGAGCTCTTTGTGCTCTTTCGGACCACCTAGCACATCTCACAATATACACCTTTTAATTGTGTCATATGCTCCAATTCTCTCACAAGCCTTCAGATCCTCATTGTGCTGGAAGAGTCCAAGGAAGCTTACAGTTGTTGTTTTTGAGGGAGCCACTATGATTTTCTTGTGGGTTCCTCGTCACATTGTTCTCATGTGTGACAAGACTGAAGTCCTACCTCAACCTGCCAGCTCTTCCATTGATTCAGATGATCTTCTTGTTGCTGTCTGTTGGTAGATGGTGTCACTTTTGCATCACCACTGGTTTTCTCTTTACTGGAACAAGCTCCATTGACTTAACCTCTCCCAACGGTTCGGCTGGCCACCTCTTGGCTCTTTCACTGCAAGATGATCATTTTAACTAGGTTGTTTATTGGGCACTGTCTCTTTAGCCATCACCATTTGTTGAGTGGTGATCTCCCACCACTTTGCGTTGGTCATAATAATAACTTGATGGTTTGCTATTTTCTGATCCGATATCCTTTTCTGAACTGCTTATGTTTAATTGTATGTTTTCCACCTGAGTTACTGGTTATTTTGGCATGCAACGTGCAGATTGTTTATATAAATGATAGCAATTTTGCAAAGGACATTTAATGTTTGTTTAGGGATCTCTGCTGCTACTACGGCATATTTTATTGATGTTTCTTCAAGTAGTAGTTCTTGATTTTAGCTCTTTCCTTCTGTTGATTGAGCTTAACATACAGTTGCTCTTAACATCTTTCGGATAAAGGTGTTCTAAGGTTATGACATGGGTGCTTATGAACACAGTCAGGTCTGTGCCTTAACGCAAAAAAGGTAGGTACGGAAGTAAGTACTAGCTTCCGGCAAGGAAAATGTGTTATGACCCTCATTACATTATATGGTGATGACCAGACAATCAATATTAATAGATCTTCAGTCTTTTCACAAATGACAGTTGTCTGTTATGAAGTACTGCATAAACACACAAAGTGTTGATAAGTTTTTGAACCGATGCAATTATTGGCAAATTGCTTCAAATATGATATATTATAATATTATGTAACTTTTGTAAATTTGCTTATTTGTTGTTATAGAACCTAAACAGAACAAATTTATTTCAGGAAGAAGAAATAACACTGGTTGACTGGTTCCCTGTATTGGAGGCAGGCAACCTCCACTTCGAAGGACGCAGGTATAGCTGAAGCAATGTTACACCTGATTATGACCATTCTTCATTTATCACTTTTTTAAAATTAACTTTTCTCGTTACATACAAATATGTATTTACAAACGCTTGCTGTTTCTCTTCTTCCCTCCAGCCCATTTTCCTTATTAGCTGCACTGTTAAGGAAGATCACAAGAAACTGTGATGTTCTGCAGACCAAAGTACAATTGACTTGATAACAATCTTAATCACAGCCTTAATCTCTCTTCAAAAGGAGCCTCACAGGATGCTATGGTTGCATAATGAAGAGAGATGCCAGCAGTTAAAATAATAATTTGGGTATTGGAATGAAAATGTTTGAATAATTAGTTACAGATTTTCAGGGTGGAAAGGAAAAGTAAAAATATTTCTAATTTTCCTGAGCATTGTGACTTTTTGAAAACTTCTTTTCATCAAGGGGAAGTTTCTGTTGATCTGGAATTCCACTGTACCCTCTAATCTGTTTGCATTTAAACCAATAATAAAAATAGAAGTCTGATTTTACAGATTTTGTAATATTATAGGTTTTACAATAACTGGCACTACTCAACTTCAAAAGTCAACAATCACTGGTTCATCACTGAAACAGAACAAATGGACCTGATGATGGCCATGCAAGTGCTCTCTTGCAACTGGAACTTTTCAAATCTACATTGTTTATGTGCAATACCATTGCCTATTAATACAGGTATATAATCCACCATTTGTCTCCATATCATAGCAAACAATGATGTAAAAATTTAACTGCATTAGAGGCACTTGAACAACATAGTTCCTAAACAAACTACCACCTAGCTTTCTGTATTATATTTTGCTCACTCTTATGATTTTTCGCCCCTGTGGGTCTGGGGATTGGAATAGGCCAGAGGTATTCCTGCCTTTATGTGATGGTCCCCTGTAAGATCTGACCTCCAATCTTCAAAATTTTCCTGAAGAGTGAGCCAACTTGGGAAGGGCGCCTTACAAAGTGCATGGTGTCCATTGTGCATTGACATCTTTAGCCCACTTTCTTGTCGTTGCATTGCAGTCATGCCCATTCTCCATCCCCTGGGCAAGGACACTATTCACTATGCAGTGTCGATTTCTGCATCGACAATGACCATGGACTTCTTTGCACCTGATATCCAACATGGTAGCCAATATGTTGTGCTGTGGTTGCCATGTACCCTGTTGGTAGTAGCCCCCTGACCACACAGGGATCACTCTGCTGATGCCTGCACCGTTAACTCCCCATGTATTCCAAGGAGTAGATGTCCATCCGCGTGGGGCATCAGGACTCCCGGCAATGTCCATCCTGTCAGGTGGCTTTTGCTGAGGGTGGGTGGTGGCTGTGGGTAGGGCCCCTGTCGGAGTGGGTGGCATCATGGCAGATGACACGCGATGAAGTGTAGTCCATCGTCTATTGCTGGTGGTGAAACACCAGCAGCCTCTAAGCGATCACTAGCTCAATTCAACGCACAGAAGTATGACAGAAAATTGTTCACCTCACTGGCCACACCATGGGAGGAATGTCAGGCTAAGGAAGGCAGAAGATCTTATTTGCCCCAGTACCTTGTATGTTTGAGAGCTGGTGGGAACCTTTCACGACGATGAAGCCTCAGTTTATTGTTGAGCATTTAGAGGACAAGTTCGGGGAGGTGGAGGGCTTGTCCAAAATGAGACCTGGGTCAGTCTTGATTAAAACATCATCCTCATGGGAATTACTCGCTTGTGACAAGCTGCGGGATATATCTGTAAATGTCACACCCAATAAGAGCTTAAATATGGTCCAGGGTATCATATTTCACAGAGACCTTCTTTTGCAGTCCGTCGATGAGCTGCGCGCCAATTTAGAGTGGTGAGTGTACATTTCATCCGGTGTGTCCACCGGGGTCTGAAGGATAATCAGGTTGCCAGTGGTGCCTTCATCTTGGCCTTTGATGGTAATACATTACCCGAGAAGGTGAAGGTGATGGTCTACAGGTGTGATGTAAACACTATATCCCTCCCCCAGTGTGGTGCTTTAAGTACTGGAAGATTGCCCATATGTCTTCCTGTGCCACATGCCGAGATTCCAGAAGTACATCACGTCCCAATACTCCATGCCCCCATTTCCCATCTGCATCAACTGTGGAGAGCACCATTTGCCTAGCTCACCTGACTGCTGGATTCTCCAGACAGAAAGGAAAATCGTGGAGTACAAGGCCCTGAACAGACTAACCATCATCTGAGGCTAAGATACAAATCGAGCACCTGCATTCTGTGTGTATGACAACATCTTACACTGCCGTTACAGTAGTTTTGGCACCATCAGCTCCGCAAACCCAGGTCACCTCTCAGAGCTGGAAGACTACACCTGCCCCCTTGATGGTAGGGGTCATTGCCCTCACTGTTGCTCATGTGCGAACTACTTAAGGACCAATACCTCCCCCCTCCCTCCCCAGCCATCGGCGACATATGTCCCCACTTCTAATCCAGAGAAGCGTAAGTCTTCTTTGGCTTCTAGCACTAGGAAGGGGTCCCTTGTGTCACTCCCTTCTGAGGTTTCTTCTAGTGGGAAAGATGACACCTGCAAGTCGCTGAAGATCCCAAAAGCAGCTGGTAGTACGGCTTCACGCTCATCCTCAGTCCCAGAGACTGAGCCAGTGAAGTCTTCCCAGCCAGGGAAACCCAAGGAGCAGCGAGAGAAATCCAAAAAGAAAATGCCTAAGACCAAGGAAATGGCAGGGGCACCAACACAACTGCTACCTACAAGCTCTGCAGCTGATGATGAAGTGGAGATTTTGACGTCCGCTGAGGCCCTTGATCTCACCAGGCCCACAGACACAAAGGATATAGACTAATCAGGCAATGAATCTGTGGCAGCATTGAATGTTCCATGCCTTCGCAGTCTCACGATGTCATCCTCCGGTGGAATTGCGGTGTTTTTTTCCAATGCCTGGCTTAGCTACAACTACTGTTAAGCTTTACACCTGCTATATACATTGCCCCCCAGGAAACCAGGTTCCCAGCAATGCGGATTCATGCCCTCCATGGCTATAAGGGATATTACAGGAACCGTAGCAACTATAATAGAGAGTTAGGTGGAGTTTGCGTATGTTTCCTAAATTCGGTGTGTATTGAATATGTGCTTCAAATAGCTCTTGAAGATGTGGCTGTCAGAATAAGGACGGCGCAGGAAATAACTTTCTGCAGTGTAAATCTTACTCCAGATTGCGCAGTACCCCTGAATGTATTAGCTGGAATGCTTGATCAACTCCCTAAACCTTTCCTACTTCTGGAGGATTTTAATGCCCATAACCTCTTGTGGTGTGGTACCATGCCTACTGGCCATGGCAGAGATGTTGAAACTTTACTGCTGCAATTCGACCTCTGCCTCTTAAATACTGCGGCCGCTACACATTTCAGTGTGGCTTGTGGTAGTTACTCGGCCATTGATTTATCAATTTGCAGCGCAGGACTTCACCCATCTATCCACTGGAGAGCACATCACGACCTGTGTAGTAGCGACCACTTCCCCATCTTCCTGTCACTGCCCCAGCGTCAGGCACATTGATGCGTGCCCAGATAGGCTTTGAGCAGAGCAGACTGGGGAACTTTAACCTCTGCTGTCATTGCTTTATCTCCCCTACACCGTAACATGGAACTGATGGTTAAGCAGGTGACTAGCATAAATGTTTCTGCGGCAGCAATGTTTCCCTTGGAGGTCGACGGAAGTCACTGAAACAATTAAGAAGCTTCAGTGATCTCTACAGCTGTGGAAGTGGCACACTTTCCTGGAGCACCTCATAGCCTTTAAATGGCTCTGTGCCCGTGTTTGCTGCCTTATCAAACAAAGGAAGGAGGAGTGTTGGGAGTGATTCGTCTCCACTGTTGGGTGCCACACGTCACCTTCCCAAGTCAGGTTAAAGATCAAATGTCTTTTCAGGTACCAGGCCCTAACAGCTATCCCTGTGGTTACCATAAATGGCGAGTTATGTACCAACGCAAATGCGATTTCCAAACACTTTGGTGATCACTTTGCTCGGGATTGTCAATCGGAAAATTTCCCGCCAGCCTTTTGCGCACTCAATCATCAGCTGGAAGGGAACGTCCTCTCATGCACTAAACGCTGCAGTGAATCTGATAACGCTCCATTTACAGAGTGGGAGCTCCCCAGTGCCCTTGCACATATCCCCGACATGGCTCCTAGGCCTGATCGCATCCACAGCCAGATGATTAAACATTTATCATCCAACCACAAACAACAAATCCTTGTAATCTTCAACCGTATGTGGTGTGACGGCATATTTCCACCACAATGGCAGGAGAGTGCCATCATTCTAGTGCCCAAACCCTGTAAAAACCAGCTTAATGTGGATAGCCACCAACGTTCTTTGTAAGCTGCTGGAGCGTACGGTATGTCAGCAGTTGGGTTGGGTACTGGAGTCATGTGGCTTGCTGGCTCCATGTCAGTGTGGCTTCCGCCATGTTCGCTCTACCACTGATAATCTCGTGTCCATCGAGTCTGCCATCTGAACAACCTTTTCCAGATGGAAACTTCTGCTTACTGTCTTTTTTGACTGACGTAAAGCTTATGATATGACTTGGTGACCTCATATCCTTGCCACATTGAATGAGTGGTATCTCTGGGGACCACTCTCAATTTTTATCCCACGCTTCCTTTCGCTCCGTACTTTCCATGTCCAAGTTGGTGACTCCCATTGTTTCACCCATATCCAGGAGAATTGAGTCCCACAGGGCTCTGTATTGAGTGTCTCTATTTTTAGTGCCCATTTATGATCTAGCAGCGGCTGTGGGAACCTCCGTCTAACCTTCTCTGTATGCAGATGACTTGTGCATTTCGTATTCCTGCTCCAGTACTGTTGTTGCTGAGTGGCACCTCCAGTTAGCCATCTACAAGGCGCCGTCATGGGCTCTATCACATGACTTCCAGTTTTCAGCTGCAAAGTTGTCTCTCGTGCAGTTCTGTCAGCATAGTACCATTCATCCGGAACCCACACTTTAGCTTAATGATGATCCACTCACCTTAGTGGAGACATATCAATTCCTAGGGCTGGTTTTCGACACTCAATTGACTTGGCTCCCTCATCTTCGTCAGCATAACCAGAAGTGCTGGCAGCACCTCAGTGCTCTCCGTTGCCTGAGCAACACCAATTGGGTTGCAGATCGCTGTACACTGCTGCAGCTCTACAGAGCCCTTTTCCCATCCCGAATTGACTATGGGAGTGTGGTTTATGGTTTGGTAGTGCCTTCAGCATTGCATTTACTCAACCCTGTGCACCACTGTGGGGTTTGATTAGTGACAGGGGCTTTTAGGACGGGTCTGGTGACCGGCGTACTGGTGGAGGCTGATTTCCCTCCACTGCAGATCAGACGTGTGAAACTGCTCGATGTAGCACAGATTCATTGTTTCTCCTGACAATCCAAATAACCATCTTCTTTTCCCGCCGGTGGCATTCCATCTCCTGCATCGGCGGCCCATGTTAGGGCTAACAATAGCAGTTCGCGTGCAGTCCCTTCTCTCCGAACTGGAGTCCTTCCCTTTACCACCTCTACTTGCAGTCTGTTCACATATGCCTCCACGGTGTACACCTGGCCGCAGCTTCGTGTAGCCCTTTTGCATGGCCCTAAGGACTCCGTTAACCCTGCCACTCTCCGCAGTTACATCTCCTCGATTCTTGATGTGTTCCGGGCCTCTGAAGTGTTTCACACCGACGGCTCAATGGCTGATGGTCATGTAGGCTTTGCATATGTTCATGGAGGACATGTTGAGCAGCATTCCTTGCCAGTTTGCTTTAGTGATTTCACTGCAGAGCTGGCGGCCATATCTCGGGCTCTTGAGCATTTCCGCTCATGCCCTGGCGAGTCATTTCTCCTGTGTACTGACTCATTGAGCAGCCTACAAGCTATCGACCAGTGCTACCTTCACCACCCTCTGGTAGCGTCCATTCGGGACTCCATCTATGTCCTGGAACAGTCCCGCCATTCCATGGTGTTAATGTGGACCCCTGGACACGTTGGGATCCCTGGCAATGTCAATGCCAAGAGGCTGGACAAACAGGCAATGCAGAAACCACTTCTGGGGATAGGCACCTCTGAAGCTGACCTGCGTTATTTCTTACACCACAGTGTTTTCCTCCTTTGGGAGATGGAATGGCATAACAGCATGCGAAACAAACTGCATGTCATTAAGGAGACTATGAATGTGTGGAAGTTTTTCATCCAGGCCTCTCACAGGGAAGCAGTTGTCCTCTGCCAGCTCCGTATTGGCCATACGTGGCAAAGGCATGGTTAAATACCCCATCGTGAAGACCCACCTCAGTGTCACTGTGGCTCCCAAGTGATAGTTGTCCACCTATTAGTGGGCTGCCCACTTTTAGCCCCTCTGTGGCAGACTTTTAACTTTCCCAGCACCCTGCCTTTGGTGTTGGGCGACAACGCCTCCACAGCAGCTTTAGTTTTATGTTTTATCCATGATAGTGTGTTTTATACTTGTCTGTAGGTTTCAGCACATGTCCTTTGTCGCTCCGTGTCCTCCACCCTAGTGCTTTTAGGGTGCTTCATGCTGAGTGGCTATTAGGAATGGTGTCCACAGGTTGTGGTGGTGGAGTGCGGTGGTAAGAAAGAGGGGGGGGGGGGGGGGAGGATGATACTGTTTAGTATACCATGATGCAGTGCAGTGACAGTGTGGTGTAGAATGGAGCATCAAGGCTGGTCTTTTCTAATTGAGATTTGTGGCTATGAGATTTAGCCAGGACATTTCCAGCAGATAGAAACATGTACATAACATCACATGCAGTTGGAATGTGTTTCCTTGATAGCAGTGACCTCTGTTACCTGGTGTCAGCACTGCACAGACATTTTGCTGGCGCCCCCTGGTGGAACATGTAACTATTTGCGTATCAACAAACTGTTTGTATACTGTATCGTGTTCATAACATTGATGCCCTTGTGGTATTCGTAAGTACATAATGGTGGACACACGTCTGTGGGCCAGGGGGGGGGGGGGGGGGGCACACCCTCAGGGTGAAATCATTGTGTTTTGAAGCGTAACATTCAGCTTGCAGTTGATATGCAATTATCATAAGGAAGGTGATGAAAAATACGATTCAAAATATTAAAAATTTTCCAGTTTCGAACCGCCCAAAAATCTATACAAATGACTGAAGAGGATATAGTTACACAATTCTAAATAAATAGAATCTAATGTGTGGTTTACAACAAAATAGTAATTTCATATTTTATTTATCAAGGATACAGACGGTTTAATGCATTCTAAAATGAAACACATTTTAAAACTGTAGCAACGCCTATGCAAGAATTAAGTGTCATTGAATAGCATTATAAACTATTATTTGTGGCCAAAAGTGTAAAAAAAAAAATCCCTCAGGTTGAGCACTTCCATGTAATGTGTTTTTCATGTGATTCAATGATTTAACTCCACTAGTGGTGATCCTTATATAAATGAGTAGTATTACACATATTTAGTGAAATATTGTCAGGTACCTGTTTTTCATTGGATGTGAAGGATTGAGCCAACTTTCAAAACAGATTTGAGTATGTCTAGTAATCAATACATGGTTATAAGATAATTGGATAGAAGATAAAGAGAAGTAAAAAGCAAATAGTTTCTTCTGGAACAGACTTTCAAAAAGGGGTCTATCCTCTATTAAGTCTCCTTGGAATGGTGTTTCATTCACAGCGGTGTTGCACAGCATATTAACAGTGATTGTGAAAATATGCTAACTGGAAGAGACTTGGGGTATGTATTACACTTTGTCAAGGACATTTTATTTGAAACCTGACAGTGAATTACATGCCGCATATGGGCAGATTCTTTCTGGTTTTGAAACTCACCACTGGGACACAATTTTTGTAGAGCTCAACAGGCCTCTGGTGACTTTAGTATTTTGCTGCTGTAATTTCCATAGTGGTTTGGCTGCTTCCATTATTAAAAAGAGTTTATTGAGTTCAATGAGCAATGATTTATGGACTTTTCTAGGGTGGTATAGTTATGTAAAGACTGGCCAGAACTGTGCAAAGATCTAGTCTCTTCATTTAACCATTTAGGAATCGTCACACACAAAAATGCTTAAGTGTGAAACTGTGATATGCGAGTCACTGCTAAAAGTAGTAGTGTATTGTTAGAGGTGGATATTCATTTAAGATAAGAAGTAAGGGAAGGAGAAAGGAATGAAAGAAGATGAGGGTTGAATATCCTGAGCCATTTGAAATTGAACTCTATCTTGGAATGAGAGAGGACGGGTAAGAAAGTCAGGGTTGTACTTGCCTAGAGTGATTTAGGGGAAGTTATAGAATACCTATGTCTTGATAGCCAGGGAGAGAGAGAACTGCTGTCATCTTTACTGAGTGTCTAGTCTAGTATGTTGATCACAGCACTGTATTACTGAGGTTGCAGGTACTTTGCTGATTGTATATTCTTACTGACATTGGTATTTGTATTCCTAGATATGAAAACATGTCTACATGTAGATAATGATGTTTGCACGGCATTTCCAAATTCCTGTTTAGTGCTTGTCTTCACAATGTTGTAATGTTACCTGAATGGCAGTTTGTGTGTTTTTTCTGCTACTCAAAAATTTTTTCTTTGTAAATGTAGTTATTGGTGTAATATACTCATCTCTTCAGTAAGACGTGTAATGATTATGGATCAGTTTGTGAGTTTTGTCACAAGTAATGATAAAGTACTTGATGATGCTCTCCCACGCAGCTGTGGGTTGAATTGGATAGGTTGATGAAGGAAAACATGATGAAAACTGGGAAAGGGTAAGAAGTAACAAGTAAAAGGAAATAAATACAGAAATCACAAAATGGTAGTTCAGGTTAACAAACAGTTTGGCTTGTTGCCTGAAATAAGTGGGTATGTGCCACATTGAACTTTGTTAAAATGAGATGCAGCAGACTCATTGGAATATCATTAGTGTTAGTCATAAACATTAACAAATAGAAAGGAAAGATTCTTACTGCTTGATAAAAGCCATGGAAGACATGATAAATATACAGTAGAGAAAAAAGTTAGGTGTAGAGTCCCATGTTTGTAATCATCATGAAACAGTCACACACAACCAGGTTTGTTGCCTTTGACTGTAGGTTAGACCAATATCTATGATGAATCTCTTTCTCCAATTATTAAATGAAGTTCCTTGTAATTCTACTGGATGTAAGATGGATCAATCAGTGTAATCATAAATACATCCAGTGAGGTTGCTAGGCACAGCTGAGGAAGGCATGGATTGATAAATATGTATGTCAACATGATTTCAAGTGGCCTGAAAGCAACAGCAGATGAAAGTGCTGCAAAGGACCATCTCATCCGCACTCATATGAATTTGCTGAGTTGTGTTATGTAGTCTCTGGAGGACATATTTATGGTGACCTTAGAAAAACATATAGCTATTCATGAACACTGATTTGGACTTCTTTTCTCCGAGCCATTTGTGTTTGGCTTGCATGTGGACATGTCTGTTTTCCTAATGTGGGGCAGTCTTAGTCCTCTGTTGAACTGCATGTTGTGCGTACTTTGAGTACACTCTTAGCATTTGTGTGCACAGAATGTATGTTCCATATTAGAGGATTCTTAGCCTGACAAAGTTAGTGTTCCAGTGTTGGAGATACTGGTAAATCTTGAGAGTGCCCTTATCCTCAGCATCACATGACAAAATTAGAGTACTTTCTATTAACCTTGTTTCACGTTTGTTGACTTTCATCTTTTACCCTCCTTTCAAGATTGTCCATCCCATTCAACTTCACTTTCAGTCCCTCACTGTCTCTGACAGAATTATATCACCATTATTTCTAATCCTGAAATAGAATTCCTACTCCAAATATCTGTGGGGTTTCCTTAACTGCTTGGTCAACATAAAGGCTCATTGTGCATAGGCTGCAAGTCATCAAGGATGGACAGGATGATGCAAGATGACTTGGACGTAATTTCTAATTGGTGCGATGAATGGCAGTTGATTCTAAAAATGTGAGTCACTGCAGATGACTAGGAAAAACAAACCTGTAATGTTTGGAAACAGCATTAGTAGTGTCCTGCTTGACACAGTCATATCACTTAAATATCTGAGCATAATGTTGGAAAGCAACATGAAATGAAAGAAACATGTGAGGATTGAGATAAGGAAGTCAAATGTTTGAGCTTATTATGAGAAGGAAAGTTGCCTCTCACCATATGGCAGACATGCAGACACACAGATAGGCACAACAAAAAGACTATCACAATTAAAGTTTTCAGCCATTAAGGTCTTTGTCAACACTAGACACACACACGTGTAGCGAAACAGGAGAGAAATGAAACGACTGGGTGTCGTGGTGGATTGACAGCTGTGTAGTTCTGGAATGGGAATATGGAAGGGATAGATGGATAAGGACTGTGACTAATGAAGTTTGGCGCAAGTAGTGTTGTGGGAACATAGGATGTATTGCGGTACAGAAAAGCTGGTGTTGGGGGGAGAGATCCCATCCCCACACCCACCCTGTTTCCCACTTTTCATAGTGGTTCTTCCATCAAAGATCAAAACAGGTTATGAAGTTATCACAGTCAGAACATAAATTCCAAACCCGATGTGATGCTACCAGTGTCCCAGCCAAATGTGCAACCTGTGGTAGGGATGCTCATGAGGATGATTGATAGCCTCCTCCCTGCTGCATCAGCTGCAATGTTGACCCTGCTGCTGTCTCCTGCATTTGTACCATGTATCTCAATGAGTAGGCTGACCAGGAGATCCAGGTGAAGGAGAAAGGGCCTTACCCGGTCACTTGTAAGTTGTTGACTAGTCGGAAACCCCGTGTTCTACTTCCTGGTATCTACAGTACTGTTGTTGCGACATTTCACTCCATGAAGGACATGACCAAGCAGACATGCAACCTCAAAATTTACTACTGTGAAAGCACCCAGCTTCATAGTAGTTCTCCCTCTCTGGCTGTGCAAAACACCGCCAGACAATCTCCTCATGGGGCATAGTTACCAGCTACACAACCAGCAGGACAGAAATGACAGAAGGAATACTGCTGCAAAGACTTCCTACAACTCCCCAGCCAACCAACTCGAACCTTCATCTCCTAACTGAAAAGGTTAGAAGAAGTCAAACAAAGGCAAAAGAGTTTTCTCCTTAAGTTGTCACCATGTGATATCCTCCCACAGCCAACCTCTGTGTTGCCAGTGCACAACAACAAGCATTATTCTGCCCTGGAGTCCACAGGCAGACAGTAGAAAAATGCTGATGCTTCTGTAGATGTCAAGGAGCAGGATGATCCTGCGTCTGTGCCCTGTAGTCTTCAAAGGATAGGGCTCAGCAGCCACTGATGTGGCATCCTGTTCATTTTTTTCCTTGTCATGAATCTCCTCCAATAGAATGTTGTGGTTTTCAATCTAACAGAATTTACAGCGAGCACCCACTTATCTGCCTTCAGGAAACAAAATTGCATCTTCATGATTGATTGGTTTGAGCTCTCATATTTATTACCTATTTGTTTTAATGCCCCCTCCCCGCCCCTTCCCCTCCCCTTCCCCCTTCCCCCTCCCCTCCCCTCCCCTTAACCCGCCCCCTCCCCTCCCCTCCCCTTAACCCGCCCCCTCCCCTCCCCTACCCTTAACCCGCCCCCTCCCCTCCCCTTAACCCGCCCCTCCCCTCCCCCCACCCCCACCCCTCCCCTCCCCCCACCCCCTCCACTCCCCTCCCCCTGCCCTTCCCCTTCCCCCGCCCCCACCCCCTGCCCTTCCCCTGACCCCGCCCCCACACCCACCCCTTCCCCTTCCCCCGCCCCCACCCCTTCCCCTTCCCCCGCCCCCACCCCTTCCACTTCCCCCGCTACTCCCCCTCCCCTTTCCCCGCCCCTTTCCCTCCCCCTCCCCCTCCCCTTCCCCGCCCCTCCCCCTCCGCTTCCCCCGCCCCTCCCCCTCCCCCTCCGCTTCCCCCACCGCCACCCCTTCCCCCGCCTCCTCCCCCACCACTTCCCCCGCCCCCTCCCCCTCCACTTCTCCCTCCCCCTCCCCTTCCCCCTCCCCTCCCCCTCCACTTCCCCCACCCCTACTCCTCCCTTCCCCCGCCCCTACTCCTCCCTTCCCCCTCCCCCTCCCCCTCCCTTCCCCCTCCCTTCACGCGCCCCCTACCCCTCCCCTTCCCCCACCACTCCCCCTCCCCTTTCACCGCCCCTCCCCCACCCCCTCCCCCTCCCTTCCCCCTCCCGCTCCCTTCACCTCCCCCTCCCTTCCCCTCCCCCTCCCTTCCCCACCCCCTCCCTTCCCCCTCCCCCTCCCTTCCCCCTCCCCCTCCCTTCCCCCTCCCCCTCCCTTCCGCCGCCGCCCCCTCCCTTCCGCCGCCGCCCCCTCCCTTCCGCCGCCGCCCCCTCCCTTCCGCCGCCGCCCCCTCCCTTCCGCCGCCGCCCCCTCCCTTCCGCCGCCGCCCCCTCCCTTCCGCCGCCGCCCCCTCCCTTCCGCCGCCGCCCCCTCCCTTCCGCCGCCGCCCCCTCCCTTCCGCCGCCGCCCCCTCTCTTCCGCCGCCGCCCCCTCTCTTCCGCCGCCGCCCCCTCTCTTCCGCCGCCGCCCCCTCCCTTCCGCCGCCGCCCCCTCCCTTCCGCCGCCGCCCCCTCCCTTCCGCCGCCGCCCCCTCCCTTCCGCCGCCGCCCCCTCCCTTCCGCCGCCGCCCCCTCCCTTCCGCCGCCGCCCCCTCCCTTCCGCCGCCGCCCCCTCCCTTCCGCCGCCGCCCCCTCCCTTCCGCCGCCGCCCCCTCCCTTCCGCCGCCGCCCCCTCCCTTCCGCCGCCGCCCCCTCCCTTCCGCCGCCGCCCCCTCCCTTCCGCCGCCGCCCCCTCCCTTCCGCCGCCGCCCCCTCCCTTCCGCCGCCGCCCCCTCCCTTCCGCCGCCGCCCCGCCCCCCTCCCTTCCGCCGCCGCCCCGCCCCCCTCCCTTCCGCCGCCGCCCCGCCCCCCTCCCTTCCGCCGCCGCCCCGCCCCCCTCCCTTCCGCCGCCCCCCCTCCCTTCCGCGCCGCCCCCCCTCCCTTCCGCCGCCGCCCCCCCTCCCTTCCGCCGCCGCCCCCCCTCCCTTCCGCCGCCGCCCCCCCTCCCTTCCGCCGCCGCCCCCTCCCTTCCGCCGCCGCCCCCTCCCTTCCGCCGCCGCCCCCTCCCTTCCGCCGCCGCCCCCTCCCTTCCGCCGCCGCCCCCTCCCTTCCGCCGCCGCCCCCTCCCTTCCGCCGCCGCCCCCTCCCTTCCGCCGCCGCCCCCTCCCTTCCGCCGCCGCCCCCTCCCTTCCGCCGCCGCCCCCTCCCTTCCGCCGCCGCCCCCTCCCTTCCGCCGCCGCCCCCTCCCTTCCGCCGCCGCCCCCTCCCTTCCGCCGCCGCCCCCTCCCTTCCGCCGCCGCCCCCTCCCTTCCGCCGCCGCCCCCTCCCTTCCGCCGCCGCCCCCTCCCTTCCGCCGCCGCCCCCTCTCTTCCGCCGCCGCCCCCTCTCTTCCGCCGCCGCCCCCTCCCTTCCGCCGCCGCCCCCTCCCTTCCGCCGCCGCCCCCTCCCTTCCGCCGCCGCCCCCTCCCTTCCGCCGCCGCCCCCTCCCTTCCGCCGCCGCCCCCTCCCTTCCGCCGCCGCCCCCTCCCTTCCGCCGCCGCCCCCTCCCTTCCGCCGCCGCCCCCTCCCTTCCGCCGCCGCCCCCTCCCTTCCGCCGCCGCCCCCTCCCTTCCGCCGCCGCCCCCTCCCTTCCGCCGCCGCCCCCTCCCTTCCGCCGCCGCCCCCTCCCTTCCGCCGCCGCCCCGCCCCCCTCCCTTCCGCCGCCGCCCCGCCCCCCTCCCTTCCGCCGCCGCCCCGCCCCCCTCCCTTCCGCCGCCGCCCCGCCCCCCTCCCTTCCGCCGCCGCCCCGCCCCCCTCCCTTCCGCCGCCGCCCCGCCCCCCTCCCTTCCGCCGCCGCCCCGCCCCCCTCCCTTCCGCCGCCGCCCCGCCCCCCTCCCTTCCGCCGCCGCCCCGCCCCCCTCCCTTCCGCCGCCGCCCCGCCCCCCTCCCTTCCGCCGCCGCCCCGCCCCCCTCCCTTCCGCCGCCGCCCCGCCCCCCTCCCTTCCGCCGCCGCCCCGCCCCCCTCCCTTCCGCCGCCGCCCCGCCCCCCTCCCTTCCGCCGCCGCCCCGCCCCCCTCCCTTCCGCCGCCGCCCCGCCCCCCTCCCTTCCGCCGCCGCCCCGCCCCCCTCCCTTCCGCCGCCGCCCCGCCCCCCTCCCTTCCGCCGCCGCCCCGCCCCCCTCCCTTCCGCCGCCGCCCCGCCCCCCTCCCTTCCGCCGCCGCCCCGCCCCCCTCCCTTCCGCCGCCGCCCCGCCCCCCTCCCTTCCGCCGCCGCCCCGCCCCCCTCCCTTCCGCCGCCGCCCCGCCCCCCTCCCTTCCGCCGCCGCCCCGCCCCCCTCCCTTCCGCCGCCGCCCCGCCCCCCTCCCTTCCGCCGCCGCCCCGCCCCCCTCCCTTCCGCCGCCGCCCCGCCCCCCTCCCTTCCGCCGCCGCCCCGCCCCCCTCCCTTACGCCGCCCCGTCCCCCTCCCTTACGCCGCCCCGTCCCCCTCCCTTCCGCCGCCCCGTCCCCCTCCCTTCCCCCGCCCCGTCCCTTGACCCGCCCCCGCCCCCGTCCCCGCCCCCTCCCCCTCCCCTTCCCCCGCCCCAACCCCCTTCCTTATCGGTGTTTGCTGTTAGAGTTAACAGCCATTGACCATGTTGCACTTTTTATCCGTTGTAGCAATATGGCAAAGGCCATTTAATTTTTGGTTCTGGACCTCCAGTTCTCTGTCTGTGGTGTATTTTATAGACCTTTCTCCACATCCCTGTTTTTTAGCTGTCTTCTCGTGCATTGACTGAGACTAACGTGCAGTCATATTTAACTCCTCTCTTTGTCTTCATGTCCTAGTGTTTTGACATGGGCGCATATGACCCTAGTTGTTTTTGTACCACAAAACAAAAAGCTCATCAGTTAGTGGTAATGCTGTGTCATTATATCCTTCAAATGTCACTCCTTCAGTTCCTGTTGCTATTTCTTTTAGTAGCTGATACATCTAGTTTGAAAAGTATGCGGAGAATATATATTTGTTTTCAACACAGTCCACCTGGTTGAGTTGATGAAGTCATTAAGGGATTCATTTTTGTACAGTCAGATGGCCATAATATGACTAACCATATATTATTAGGTAGAAAAGGACCATTTATATTCCAATTCCTTTTTGCAGTTCTGTCCAATGATCCGTCAGTCTGTGGAATGGATGCAAGATTAATTTGCATTTACGCATGATAGACAGAATTAAGATATTCTTAGATTTGACACCACTCTGTTTTGTATTAATTAATTAATCAAGGAACATATACGGAGCCCTACAAAATTTCAAGTTAGTTACATAATAATTAAGATAACTGCACATGCCAGAGCTCCTACCCGGAAACCTTAGGTGCCAGAGTTTAGAAATAGCTTGTGACACTTTGGGCACTTATGCCGTTAGATTGCAAAGTACTACTTACGACAGTGGAGGTGAATTTCCTGGACATGAAAGTAGATAAGGCCAGAAGTGGAGGCCAATTGGCCAGATGTGAAAGCAGATCAGGCCAAAATGCCCAGTCACACTCCGCACTCCACTAGTGATACCTGCATCTGATTTCTTGCACATGCATTCACATCCAAGCCCTGCACATTCGGACTGGTGTGGCTGTCATGATATGAATGGGTTGTTTATTGTAAAGTACATAAATTTGTGCTGTCTGAGTTGTGCATGCTTTTTCATCCATCACAATGATAAGCCATCCATTCACAAGTTTCAAAAAGTTTCACAATTCTGCAAAACTGCATGGGAGTTCCAAATGGCATTAAGATGCAGTCAAAAAGACAAATAATTTCATTAATGTTATGAAAAACCACACAAACACTGTATAATAACTCATAAATCATAATATTGTGTAATTATTAGAAACTAATCACATGCTTCTGGTGTATCATTTTTCAATGTCACAGGACTTGCCTTTAAGGGGAAAAACTAATTTCAATACTGTTTTTGATGTTTTATTTATTTATTTATTTTTCAGTTTCGAGTAGAGCAGTACACTTTAGGATTATTGCATTCACTTTGTGTGTTGCAATCTTATTCTAAAATTACAAATATTACTCCAGAGAAGTAAGATTGCCCCAAATTTGAAAAACTGCCCCAATGTGTCATGTGGTAATGTACTTAGGAACAAATATCCTATTAAAATTTAAAAGTGTTGTCGTAGGGAAAATCTTCTCAATACTGTATTTAATAGCCTATATTACTTTATTAATCTACTACACACAAACAATGGGTAAGTGATATCATTTTAGGGAATAGTACTGTCAAAAGTTGGTTAAAAGTTAAAAATATTTTGAAATTGAAGCTATTGGCAGCTAACACAAATTTCCATTTTCAAGACAGAGATAATTATTCAGACATCAAGTAAACACTGTTTGTCTGCAAATTTCACCATAGTAAAAGACCACCTCCTGTTTTAAGGTAAAAGATACTGCACGAATGGTTATGTGTGAACAGATAGGTCCCATGTTATGTAATATATTTTAAAAATTTAGTAATTTTACTTGCAGTAGCTCTCTGTAACTGCAGAATGAATAATTTCTTCCAAACATCTATGAAGTATTATACATCATGTAAATATGTGGAACTCATAATATTCACACAGGCTGCACACATTTTTCAAAAGCGCAAACCAATGAAAAGTGCCTGAAGCAGCTTATGGAAAATTCTGCAGTAGATTCATTTTTATGATTCTAAAATCAGTCACTGGTGTGAAAACCTGACCAGATTACAATATTAGTTACTAGGTAAACTACACTTGAGGTATTACAGTCTCTCCAACAGTCAGGTGATCAAACATTGTGAAACCATTTTGAAAGCAGCTCTAAAAATGCAAAATAACCCCAAAGTGACTTAGATTCTGAAATAAATTGTCTAGTTTTGCTATGGATTACCCTACAATGTGAGATAGAGCAATAACACAATTTAGTTACCATGTAAATCAGTTTGAAAATTGATGTTCAAGGTTGTGGTAGTGGTTGAAAAGCGCAAAAATTTTAATGAAAGGGATAGAATAGGGTTTATGATGGTACCGATGGAAAATAATGAAAATATTGGGAAAATGCAGGATCTGGAAATCCAAAACAAAGTTGTACTGATATTTTACTGTTGGCTTGTTTACATTTATAACATTAACCACACATTATGCAGAGGTGTTCTAAAATTCCTATAATGGGCTCCTAAGAGTTGAGGAGGGGACTTCGCAGATAAAAGTTTGATAATGAATCCATATCTGAAGGTGTACCATTTGAGAGTATGACCTCCTCCATTCAGAAGGGAACATTGTCTGTGCCTTGGGGTCCTTCTTGACCAATAGGTCAGAGGTAATTTTTTCTACTGTTTGTGTACCCTAAAGCAGGAGATTTGAAACTGCTGCAGTCATCAAACCAAAATTTGTAACTATTAAATTTTAGTGAAATTTTCTTAAATTATTTTCTTTTATTGCATGCAGTTTAATGTAAAGTAATTTACAGATCTAATTAATTTTCTGTGTTCATTAGGTATTTCCAAGGCACCATAACGAGATACACAACAGCAGCAGTGAAGGCTAGAGTCGGCCAGGGCCAGAGCGGCAGTCACGTCAGGCTCACCGATGGCAACACTTGCCATCTGCTCGGCTGTTTGCGTGATGATAATAATCGTAAGTATTTAAAAGGTTAATTATATCACCATGTAGCTGTCTTTTAAAATAAGAAATTGGGATTAATCCCATGAGGCAGCAGCGTACTGACTGCACAAGAGATGATCAAATAGTGATTGGAATTTTTTTAGTTTCACAGCAATTATATATTGGATTATCGATTTTTTATATTTTATGTACACATTCCTGATGTCCCCCCTGCGGGTCCGGGGATTAGAATAGGCCCGAGGTATTCCTGCCTGTCGTAAGAGGCGACTAAAAGAAGTCCATCCCCCTCACGGGGGTAGTTAGCGCCTGCGTCTGGAGACGGACGGTTCCACGACCTATAATTGTGGTCTTTTTGGTTTTTCACTTCTCGTTTCTTCCTTCCTTTTGTTGATTCCTTTCTTTGCTCTTCTCCACCTCACTGTCTTCATTACTATTTCCCTTGACTTCTCCTTGCCTTCTCCTTGCCTTCTCCTCCTTGCCTTCTCCTCCTTGCCTTCTTCTCCTTGCCTTCTCCTTGCCTTCTTCTCCTTGCCTTCTCATTGCCTTCTTCTCCTTGCCTTCTCTGGTATCCGCCTCGGCTTTTGAGACAGTCTGTCCTCTTTCTCCCTGTCTGTCTTCTTTTTCCTCTTCTTCCTTCCTCCCTGTGCATGCCTGAAGGCCGACCCACGCGTTCGCACACGTAGCCGGTGACGGGGTAACGCGTAAGTCCCCGCCCTGGGTAGACATGTAAGGCACGCGCATACCACCTGGTAAAGGCCAGGCCCGGGGAGGGGTGATTGCCTGAGCTGATACCTTCTGACCATGCCGATTGGTCCCTCCGTCTGTTTCTCGGGAGGTGTGACCTGAGGTGTAAACATTCACCTAAGGCGGGAGTGCCCTCTGAGAGGGTCCCCACAAGGAAGGAGCACACCATCGGAGACGCTGGCAATCATGGGGGATTCCTTCGCAATGGATTCTACTCCATCGCTTTCGACTTCTGCCCAAAAACGGAAACGTGACCAGCCACCAGTGACAAAAGTACTACCACCTGCCCCACAGTTCCTCGTCGTTTCTCGATCTGAGGACGGAAAGGATTTTTCCTCTGTCAACCCTTTCGTTATCCAGAAGGGCGTATATGCCATAGCCAGATCTGTCAAATCTTGTACCAGGTTGCGTAACGGTACCTTATTACTGGAAACTGAGAGTGCCTTTCAGGCACAAAAACTGCTTCGGGCCACACTCCTGTACACGTTCCCTGTCCGGGTGGAGGCCCACCGAACTTTGAATTCGTCTCGTGGTGTAGTCTATACTAGCTCCCTCGACGGATTGACTGACGAGGAGATTCAATCTTTCCTCGCTGAGCAGGGCGTGACGGCTGTCCATAGGGTCATGAAAAAGGTCAACAATGACCTTGTACCGACCCGGACACTTTTCTTGACCTTCGATAGTGTTAAGCTGCCATCGCGCATCAAGGCGGGCTACGAGGTTATTTCTGTTCGCCCCTATGTCCAGACACCTACGCGCTGCTACCAGTGTCAGCGTTTCAATCACACTCGACAGTCTTGTTCCAATGCGGCTAAATGTGTCACTTGTGGCAGGGATGCCCATGAGGGTGACTGTCCACCTCCGTCTCCTCGTTGTGTTAACTGTCAGGGTGACCATGCCGCATCCTCCCGCGACTGTCCTGTCTATAAGGAAGAACGCTGTATCCAAGAAATTCGGCTCAAAGAGAAAGTGTCCACCTCGGCTGCTCGCAAGCTATTGGCTAGTAGGAAGCCCGCGCTGCTCCCAGCGGGGAAATACAGTACTGTCCTCGCCTCTCCTCGGACTACCAGGGAGGTAGCAACCCAGACATCCGATCTGACCTTCAGCACCACGGTCGTCCGTTCGGCCAGTGCTAAGATCGCGCGGTTGACGCCTCCTCTTCCTCCCATCACCCCACAGACACCAGCCCCTTCATCAGCTTCTGCTAAGACGAAGACCCCGAAGTCAGATGCACAGGCCTTCAAGAAATAACCCTCCCATGCAGACTGTCTACGTACCTCGACCTCCCAGCCTTCGACCGGTACTTCCACCAAACGTCCTTCCAAAAAGGCTCATAGGAAGCACAGTTCTCCTTCTCCGCCACGGCGCATTTCTTCTCCTGCGCCACCCAGCGGTTGCCGCCCCAGGCCGTCATCCGTTTCGCCTGGCCACACCGCTGGTAGCCGAACATCTGGCCGTTCACCGGCGGAGGAAGCTCCCCCTCCCGGCCATCCTCCCGAGATGGACGATGAACCTATCGACCCAATGGACGATGACTGTCCGCCTACTGATAGCGGCGGCAGTGCTCGCTCGAAGCCAGGCCCTCAGCGGCCTTCGAGGTGACCCATTCTTTCATCTTCCTTTTCTTACGATGGCACTTATTCACTGGAATATTCGCAGCATTCGCTCCAACCAAGAGGACCTGAAGTTGCTGCTCCGCTTGCACCGTCCGCTCGTCGTAGCCCTCCAGGAAACGAAGCTACGCCCATGCGATCAAATTGCCTTGGCACACTACACCTCTGTGCATTTTGACCTACCCCCTATGGTAGATATCCCAGCTAATGGAGGGGTTATGTTGCTGGCCCGGGATGATATTTACTACGATCCCATCACGTTGCACACCGGCCTGCAGGCAGTTGCCATCCGCATTACTCTCCCCACTTTTACGTTTTCCTTTTGTACCGTTTACACTCCATCGTCATCTGCCGTTACCAGGGCAGACATGATGCAACTTATTTCTCAGCTACCTGCACCATTTTTGTTAACTGGAGACTTCAATGCCCACCATCCCCTTTGGGGCTCTCCAGCATCCTGCCCGAGGGGCTCCTTGTTAGCAGACCTTTTCAATCAGCTCAATCTTGTCTGCCTCAATACTGGCGCCCCTACTTTTCTTTCGGACACATCTCACACCTATTCCCATTTAGACCTCTCTATATGTACTCCCCAACTTGCACGCCGGTTTGAGTGGTATGCACTTTCTGATACATATTCGAGCGACCTCGTCCCGTGTGTTATCCATCTCCTGCAGCATACCCCCTCTCCGTGCTCCTCTAGTTGGACCATCTCCAAGGCAGACTGGGGGCTCTTCTCTTCCAGGGCGACCTTTAAGGATCAAACCTTCCCAAGCTGCGATCGTCAGGTTGCCCACCTCACGGAAGTCATTCTCGCTGCTGCTGAATATTCCATCCCTCACACTACTTCTTCTCCACGTTGCGTACCGGTCCCCTGGTGGACCGCAGCATGTAGAGGCGCTTTATGTGCTCATCGATGTGCTTTACGCACCTTTAAACGCCACCCTACAGTGGCGAATTGTATCAATTATAAACGATTACGTGCTCAGTGTTGTCGTATTATTACAGAAAGCAAGAAAGCCAGCTGGGCTGCTTTCACAAGCACCTTCAACAGTTTTACTCCTCCTTCTGTTGTCTGGGGTAGCCTGCGCCGGCTATCTGGCACTAAGGCCCACTCCCCAGTTTCTGGCTTGAAGGTCGCAAATGACGTCCTTGTGGCCCCGGAGGCTGTCTCCAATGCCTTCGGCCGCTTTTTCGCAGAGGTTTCGAGCTCCGCTCATTACCACCCTGCCTTCCTCCCCCGCAAACAGGCAGAGGAGGCTAGGCCACCTAACTTCCGCTCCTCGAATTGTGAAAGTTATAATGCCCCATTCATCATGTGGGAACTCGAAAATGCACTTGGCCGATCACGGTCCTCTGCTCCAGGGCCTGATTCTATTCATATTCAGATGCCGAAGAACCTTTCTCCTGCGGGTAAAGGTTTTCTTCTTCGTACATACAATCGCATCTGGATTGAGGGACATGTTCCCGCATGCTGGCGCGAGTCTATTGTTGTCCCGATTCCTAAGCCGGGGAAGGACAAGCACTTGCCTTCCAGTTATCGACCTATCTCGCTTACCAGCTGTGTCTGTAAAGTGATGGAGCGAATGGTTAGCTCTCGATTGGTTTGGCTGCTCGAGTCTCGACGCCTACTTACCAATGTACAATGTGGATTTCGTAGGCGCCGCTCTGCTGTTGACCATCTGGTTACCTTGTCGAACTTCATTATGAATAACTTCTTGCGGAAGCGCCCGACCGCGGCTGTGTTCTTCGATTTGGAGAAGGTTTACGACACCTGTTGGAGGGCGGGCATTCTCCGCACCATGCGTACATGGGGCCTTCGCGGTCGCCTCCCTCTTTTTATTCGTTCCTTTTTAATGGATCGACAGTTCAGGGTATGTGTGGGTTCTGTACTGTGAGACACCTTTCACCAGGAGAATGGGGTGCCACAGGGCTCAGTTTTGAGCGTTGCTCTCTTCGCCATCACGATCAATCCAATAATGGATTGCCTCCCAGCTGATGTATCAGGCTCCCTTTTCGTGGACGATTTTACCATCTATTGCAGCGCGCAGTGTACACGTGTCCTGGAGCACTGTCTTCAGCATTCTCTTGACCGTCTTTACTCCTGGAGTGTCGCCAATGGCTTCCATTTTTCTGCCGAGAAGACGGTCTGTATTAACTTCTGGCGCTACAAAGAGTTTCTCCCACCGTCCTTACGACTCGGTCCCGTTGCTCTCCCAATCGTGGAGACAACCAAATTTTTAGGCCTTACTTTTGACAGGAAACTTAGCTGGTCTCCACATGTGTCATATTTGGCCGCCCGTTGTATCCGTTCTTTAAATGTCCTCCGTGTTCTCAGTGGTATGTCGTGGGGAGCGGATCGAACCGTCCTACTTCGTCTATATCGGTCGATCGTCCGCTCCAAGCTGGATTATGGGAGCTTCGTATACTCCTCTGCACGGCCATCCATCTTACGCCGCCTCAACTCCATACAACATCGGGGTTTACGACTTGCGATCGGAGCATTTTATACTAGTCCCGTAGAGAGTCTTCATGCTGACGCTGGCGAATTGCCACTCACCTACCGGCGCGATATACTGCTTTGTCGGTATGCCTGTCGGCTACTGTCAATGCCCGACCATCCGTCTTATTGTTCCTTTTTTGACGACTCTCTTGACCGTCAATACGGGTTGTATGTCTCTGCCCTGTTACCACCTGGAGTTCGCTTTCGTCGCCTCCTTCAACACCTTAATTTTTCACTCCCTGCAACCTTTCGAGTGGGCGAGAGCCACACGCCACCTTGGCTCCAGGCTCAGGTCCGCGTTCACCTTGACCTCAGCTCGCTCCCGAAAAAGGTTACCCCCGGTTCGGTCTACCACTCCCGTTTTTTGGAACTTCGTTCGAAGTTCATCAACATGACTTTCATTTATACAGATGGCTCTAAGACCAATGACGGGGTCGGGGCACTAAGTTTCAAATACCGGCTCCATGGACATTGTTCGGTCTTCACAGCTGAGCTCTTTGCCCTCTACCAGGCTGTTCTTTACATCTGCCACCACCGACATTCTGCTTATGTCATCTGCTCCGACTCCCTGAGTGCCATCCAGAGCCTCAGTGATCCGTACCCGGTTCACCGTTTTGTACACCGGATCCAATGCTCTCTTCAGCAGCTGGTGGACGTCGGTTCTCCGGTTAGCTTTATGTGGGTTCCTGGCCATGTCGGTATCCCCGGGAACGTAGCTGCAGATGCCGCGGCCAAGGCTGCGGTCCTCCAGCCTCGGACAGCCTCTTGTTGTGTCCCTTCGTCCGATTATAGCAGGGTCATTTGTCAGCGCATTTTATCGCTGTGGCATGCTGATTGGGCTGCACTTACAGACAACAAGCTTCGGGCCATAAAACCTCTTCCCGTGGCTTGGACGTCCTCCTCACGCCCTTCTCAGTGGGAGGAGGTAGTTTTGGCCCGGTTAAGAATTGGACACTGCCGGGTCAGCCATCGCCATCTGCTGACGGCTGCGCCGGCACCGTTCTTCCCATGTGGGCACTTGCTGACGGTTCGACACATTTTAATGTCCTCTCCAGATTTTAACACACTGCGTCTAGATCTTAACCTGCCAAGTACTTTCGATGCCATTTTAGCGGATGACCCACAAGCAGTTGCTCGTGTTCTTCGTTTTATCAATTTGACCAACCTCTCTAAGGACATTTGATGATGCTGTTTTTTAATCCTATGCCTGTCAGTCTTTTATCATGTTTTCCCTTTTAGTTGTTGTTTTAAACTTGTGCCTCACAGTGCATTCTTAACGTTGTCAGGGCGCTAATGACCATTGAAATTGTGTGCCCTAAAACCACAAAAAAAAAAAAAAAAAAAAAAAAACCGTTCCTGATGTATGTGTCTCACCATATAGCAGAGATGATAACTCGTGATAGGCACAACAAAAAGAGTCGCACAATTATAGCTTTCAGCCATTTAAGCCTTTGTCAGCAGTACACACACACACACACACACACACACACACACACACACACACACGTGCAAATGCAACTTGCACACACATCTGCAGTCTCAGAGAACTGAAACCACACTGCGAGCAGCATCACCAGTACTTGATGGGAGTGACGACTGGGTGTGTAAGTAAGAAAGAGGCTGGGGTGGGGATAGTATCGTGGGGGTGATGGACAGTGAAGTGTTGCAGTTTGGGTGGAGGGCAAGAGAGAAGGTGGGAGGGGGGTAAGTAGTGGAAAGGAGAGAAATAAAAATAAATTAAAATACTGCGTGTGGCAGTGAAATGATGGCTCTGTAGTGCTGGAATGGGGAACAGGGAGGGGGTTGGATGGATGAGGACAGTGACTAGTGAAGGTTGAGGCCAGGAGGGTCATGGGCACATAGGATATATTGCAGGGAAAGTTCCCACCTGTGCAATTGAGAAAAGCTGGCGTTGGTGGGAAGGATCCATATGGCACAGGCTGTGACGCAGTAATTGAGATGAGGGATATCATATTTGGCAGTGTTTAGCAACAGGGTGGTCCACTTACTTTTTGGCCACAGTTTTTTGGTGGCGATTCATGTGGACAGACAGCTTGTTGGTTGTCATGCCTACATAGAATGCAGCACAGTGGTTGCAGCTTAGCTTGTAAATCACATGACTGGTTTCACAGATAGTTCAGCCTTTGATGGCATAGTTGACGTTAATTACAGGACTGGAATAGGTGGTGGTAGGAGAATATATGGGACAGGTCTTGCATCTACGTCTATTACAGGGGTATGAGCCATGAGGGTAAGGGACTGGGAGCAGGGGTTGTGTGAGGATTGACGAGTATGTTGTGTAGGCTCGGTGGAAGGTGGAATTACACTGTAGGAGGGGTGGGAAGGATAGTGGGCAGTACATTTCTCATTTCAGGGCATGACAAGAGGTAATGAAAACCCTGGCAAAGAATGTAATTCAGTTGCTCTAGTCCCAGATTTTACTGCATTAAGAAGAGAATGCTCCTCTGTGGCTGGACTGTGGGACTTCGGGAGATGGTGGAAGACTGGAAAGATAAGACACGGGAAATTTGTTTTTGTACAAGGTTGGGAAGACAATTATGGCCAGTGACGGCTTCAGTGAGACCCTCGGTATATTTAGAGAGGGACTGCTCGTCACTGCAGATGCAATGACCACTGGTGGCTAGGCTGTATGGAAGGGACTTCTTGGTATGGAATGGGTGGCAGCTGTTGAAGTTCAGGTATTTCTGGTGGTTTGTAGGTTTGATATGGATGGAGGTGCTGATGCAGCCACCTCTGAGGTGGAGGTCAACATCTAGGAAGGTGGCTTGTTGTGTTGAGCAAGACCAGGTGAAGTAAATGGGGGAGAAGTTGTTGAGGTTCTGGAGGAATGTGAATAGTGTGTCCTCACCTTCAATCCAGATAGCATAGATGTCATCAATGAAACTGAACCAGGTGAGGGGTTTAGGAGTCTGGGTTTTTAGGAAAGATTCCTCAAGATGGCGCATGAAGAGGTTAGAATAGGATGATGCCAGTTACAGATGATGACAGATATCTCGGTTGTAGAAGCCTGCCTTTTGATTGTTCAGAAAGTGTTCCACATTAAAAATTTAAATTTCATTTGGAAAATGGCTGCCACCCAATGGATTCTTTGTCAGAGGAAAATATCACTGGATGGAGAATGTGTGTGGCAAGAATTTATAGGCGAAAGAAGCAGCATGTCTGTCCTGTACAGAATGAGCTGGGACACTGTCGTGGATCAAAAATATGCCTTCACACTGCCTCTTGTGACACTTCACGTTGACAGCCTCCTCTAATTATCTCACCTGGAGATTTTTCCAGTACATTGCTGTGGAGATTTTCCCCTTAAAATTATAGTCTGTTGGTACAACAGATTGTTCCAAAGAACACACAGCACCAAATTATCTGATGATGTTGGGATCTTTGCCTGCTTTAGTGGTGTTGTGTAAGTAGATGTATGTAAATGTGTGCTGTCTCATTAACTGTGATTAAATGGCTAAAGAAGCCATCTGAGTTAGCCAAACACAGAATCAATACATACACTGCTGCTTCAGTTTCAGTGGGTTTCTCAAGTGGGTGTGAGTAGTTGACACATCCTGTCGATGTCAGTTGTTGTCGTATTCATAACATCATGCAACATTTTGGAAACTGACCTCTTAGTGATTTCCATTTTTTCCACTATTGCATCAATTGTTGAGCACCAGGTTACTCACTTTGTGGTCCTTCAGGCAGATGGGCTGCTACACCCTTCTTCATCTTTGAACATGTTTTAGCAAGTTGAGAAACAAAATTGCTTCAGCTGTAAAAATATTAGGCACTACCAATTTCAGAGCACTTACAGCTGCATTTCAGGTACAAATCTGTATATAAGTGGACAATCAATCATGTAGAAAACCAATATTCTGAAAGCTATGATGAAGCTGTAATGAAACATGTAGTCCCTGGAATCGAAACACGTAATCACTGGAAGAGTCATGACTCAGCTTGCATTGTTAGTCCAATGAAATAATTACCCACAAAAGTGTGTCTGCTGTAAAAGTACTAAAACCTATGAAGAAAGATTAAGAAACAATGAGGATGAATTTATGTAATGTTATAATGGACAAGGGGAAATGTAAGAGGCACTCACTGAATATCAGTGTGTGGAGGTGAATGTTATCTGGGTGGCAGACTGTTGGCTAAAACATTTGACAGTTGTGTGTGTGTGTGTGTGTGTGTGTGTGTGTGTGTGTGTGTGTGTGGAGAGAGAGAGAGAGAGAGAGAGAGAGAGAGAGAGAGAGAGAGAGAGAATATTTCAATGTGTAGTGCTGGAATGAAAATAAGTAAACTAAATCATACCTCAAAACAGGAAAATAAGTTGCAAATATGTAGCATATTATCATGTTTCTGGGTACAGTTTAACTTTCACATTTGCAGCAAATAGCTCTGTTCCTGGGAATGATTTACTTTACTTGATGTTGTTGTTGCATAAAAGTTAGTATTCTCTCTTTCCATCATTCTAATTTTCATGGTGTGTGAAAGTCATCTGGGTTGCTTGCTCAACATTCAGGAGATGGAGTACACCTGCTTATTATAGTATCATGTTGTATTCTAGGTTTTAATGGGACCCCATACATAGCATACATTCCTTGACATACTAATATTATAGCAGTCAAAGTTTTTAGCCAATAGGTTGTTACCTAGGTGGCATATTAAAGTGTGTGAACATTCATGTGGTAACATCGGCGAGTGCCTCTTAAATATCCTTATCCACTATGGTGTTATGTAAATTCCTCCTTAATGTTTTTATCGTCTTCGCTGCTATTATGCAAGTGTTTTCCACCATATTTTATTACTTCTAGGACACACGCATTTTTGGGAATAATCTATTTAATGGGACTGACAATGAATGCTACGTCTTCCTATAATAATTATTTAAATTGTGAATTGACGACATCCTCAGTATATGCTTCATTACAGTTTGATCTTAGCTTTGGGATTATTTATTTTCTACAGGATTCTTTTTCTGCTTATATACAGTTTTGCACCCAAAGATGCAGCTGTAAGTGTTGCAAAATTGGTAGTTCCAAAGAATAGAAGGATTTTACAGCTGATATGGTTTCATTTCTCAATATGGTTTCTCATGGCTGTGGTTGCCCAGATAATTCTTTTGTTTAATGACGCAAAGTGTCAGAGGCATTTAACTACTGAGTGATGAATTGTTACCTTACACTTCCACTTCATTTTGGATTGTAGGGTAATTGTCCTCCTCTAAGTGCAGAAAATGCCACACTGTTCCTGTTTATCAGGAATGCAGAGGTTTGCCTACAAACAATCAAATAACTGTTACATAATTTTATTTTTTCAAGGTGGTGATGAAAATTTCAGGTCTCTTCTGTGCTGGTGTAAGATGGCTGCAGATATGGCTCCCCAGCAATTTTTGACTGATGTATCAACTGCGAATGACACATTGGGGTTTGATTTATATAGTTAGCTTATCCACTGTATGATTTTCTGACAGCATACTGTAGTATTAGTACTGCTAGTAATACCATACTCGAAAAACGTAGGGTTTGGAACTGTATGTTTCTTCTTCCTTGGGGAAGGAGAGATTGGCTAGGGAAGATTGCAAAAATGGGGCAACTCACACAGATCAGACTGAGAGGACCTGTGTGTTGTGAGGAGAAACTTGTGCAAAGCTCAGTTTGGTTATATTTGCTTATGTGGATCAGTTTTCTGAGAGCTTGCCATGATGTATGTGTCAGTAAATTTGAAATGAGATGCATTTTTGTTTTGGAATTGTGGCTACATGCTGGAATTTTTTAAATTATTAACAAAATGTCATAAATGTATCCCTACTGACCACCCCCAGATACTATTACTTCAGAATTTCACCTATGGAATAGAAGTATTTGAGTAGAAATTATTTCACTTTGTTTTAAAACATTCATTTTTTACCAGTATCTTTAATTCATAAAAGAGATGATAAAACACTTTTATGGATGCATACTTTTTTCTTTCTGTGGTGGATTAAGGTTAAATTGTAGGTAGTGGAGGACATTCTTCTTACTAGCAAACTATTCATGAGTAGTAGTACTCTTCTAAAAATTGTACCTAACTCTGCACAACAGACTTCATAAGAATAAATGGGTTGTGAAGCTTTTGTTAGTCAACCAAATTTTTAAACAATGCCTGCCCAAAATTCATGGATTGCCATGAGATTTAAATGAGAATGTCATATTGCATTGTTGGCTGAGATATCTCATGGAGTGGATTCAGTTACCTGTATGAAAGGGTGTTTTTCCTCCATCATACTGGCATCTATCTTCATTGGTAGGTGGGATCTGTGTCAGTATTGGATTTATAGTATGTAGGTGAGTGTAATGAAAGCATGTATAGTGTCATGTTTGTGTTGCATGGTGGTGGTGCTGGTGGTGGCAGTGTTTGGAATTTAATGCAGGAATTTAGCACAAATATGGGTGTGCATAACATTCATGCCACCAGCTCTTCTGTCCTTGCTGGCCAGACACTAACATTGAAAATTTTCTCCACACTGAAGATTCAAACAAGTATACCTCAGAGTTGAGCTGTATGATTTTCCACAGGATGGTAGACATAGCTCTCTGTCACAGTTTGACAGTGGCCATTCATCTTGGTTGACAGCTAGTTGGTAATCTTAACAATATAAAAATCTGAGCAAAGATTGCATCAGAGCTGGTATGTAATATGGCTATTTGCACTTGGGGCTGCACGCCAATGGAGGGGGCAGGGGGGGGGGGGGAGGGGGGGGGGGGCAGCGGCTGGCGGGCGGGCAGGCATCATAAGCCGTCAGGACTGGAATCAGAAGTGCTTGGTGCTTGGATAGGGCAGGTTTGGCACCGGGACCTAGGCCTCCCGCAGGGTTATGATCGCTGTGGCAACGATTTCGGATTGGGGGGAAGGCATAGCGATGGTCTAAGATATTGCAGAGGTAGGGTGGGCAATGGAACACCATTTTAGGATGGGTGGGAAGTATATTTGGTAGGAAGTAAGAATATCTCATTTCAGGGCATCCTTTGATAGGGCTTTGACACTATATCATTGTGTCCTGAAACAAGGGACATCTTAACAGAGGTTCTTCCCATCCCTCCCAAAGTATTATTCCATGCCCACACAACATCCTAGTTCATCCCTTTGATACTTCCAATCCCTCAACTCTCCACATATTATCTCCATTGGAGACATATGTGCAAAACCTGTCCAATCCACCAAAACAGTGCTTCCAGTCCCAGTCTTGTCACAGGATTATTCCAACCTATCAGAGGATAGGCCACATGTGGAAACAGCTTTGTAATCAGAATCTGAATCTTATTGTCTCATAATGCACAAGTTAAATCATTGATTTTATGTTCAGGAGACTCATCAGCTGATGTTGTTGTTGTTGTTGTTGTTGTTGTTGTTGTTGTTGTTGTTGTTGTTGAAGTCTTCAGTCCTGAGACTGGTTTGATACAGCTCTCCATGCTACTCTATTCTGTGCAAGCTTCATCATCTCCCAGTACCTACTACAAACTACAACTTACATCCTTCTGAATCTGTTTAGTGCATTCATCTCTTGGTCTCCCTCTACGCTTTTTACCCTCCATGCTGCCCTCCAATACTAAATTGGTGATCCCTTGATGCCTCAGAACATGTCCTACCAACCGATCCCTTCTTCTAGTTAAGTTGTGCTACAAACATCTCTTCTCCCCAGTCCTATTCAATACCTCCTCATTAGTTATATGATCTACCCATCTAATCTTCAGTATTCTTCTGCACCACCACATTTCAAAAGCTTCTGTTCTCTTCTTGTCTAAACCAGTTATCGTCCATGTTTCACTACCATACATGGCTATGCCCCATACAAATACTTTCAGAAACGACTTCCTGACACTTAAATCAATACTAGATGTTAACTTGCCATTGCCAGTCTACATTTGATATCCCCTCTACTTTGACCATCATCAGTTATTTTGCCACCCAAATAGCAAAACTCCTTCACTACTTTAAGTGTCCCATTTCCTAATCTAATTCCCTCAGCATCTCCCGACTTAATTCGACTACATTCCATTATCCTCATTTTGCTTCTGTTGATGTTCATCTTATACCCTCCTTTCATGACCCTCTCCATTCCGTTCAACTGCTCTGCCAAGTCCTTTGCTGTCTCTGACAGAATTACAATGTCATCGGCAAACCTCAATGTTTTTGTTTCTTCTCCATGGATTTTAATACCTAATCGGAATTTTTTTAAGATAAGTCATAGGGTCAGTATTGCCTCACGTGTTCCAATATTTCAACAGAATCCAAACTGATCTTCCCCGAGATCAGCTTCTACCAGTTTTTCCATTCGTCTGTAGAGAATACGCGTTAGTATTTTGCATCCGTGATTTATTAAACTGATTGTTCAGTAATTTTCACATCTGTCAGCACCTGCTTCCTTCGGGATCAGAATTGTTATATTCTTCTTGAAGTCAGAGGGTATTTCGCCTGTCTCATACATCTTGCTCACCAGATGGTAGAGTTTTGTCATGACTGGCTCTCCCAAGGCCATCAGTAGTTCAAATGGAATGTTGTCTACTCCCGGGGCCTTGTTTCGACTCAGGTCTTTCAGTGCTCTGTCAAACTCTTCACGCTGTATCATATCTCCCATTTCATCTTCATCTACATCCTCTTCCATTTCTATAATATTGTCCTCAAGTACATTGCCCTTATATAGGCCCTCTATATACTCCCTCCACCTTTCTGCTTTCCCTTATCTGCTTAGAACTGGGTTTCTATCTGAGCTCTTGATATTCATACAAGTGGTTCTCTTTTCTCCAATGGTCTTTTTAATTTTCCTGTAGGCAGTACCTATCTTACCCCTCATGAGATAAGCCTCTACATCCTTACATTTGTCCTCTAGCCATCCCTGCTTTGCCATATTGCACTTCCTGTTGATGTCGTTTTTGAGACGATTGTATTCCTTTTTGCTTGCTTCATTTACTGCATTTTTATATTTTCTCCTTTCATCAATTAAATTCAATATTTCTTCTGTTACCCAAGAATTTCTACTAGCCCTTGTCATTTTACCTACTAGGTCCTCTGCTGCCTTCACAACTTCATCCCTCAGAGCTACTCATTCTTCTTCTACTGTATTTCTTTCCCCCATTCCTGTCAATTGTTCCCTTATGCTCCCCCTCAAATTCTGTACATCCTCTGTTTTAGTCAGTTTATCCAGGTCCCATCTCCTTAAATTCCCACCTTTTTGCTGTTTATTCAGTTTTAATCTACAGTTCATAACCAATAGATTGTGATCAGAGTCCACAGCTGCCCTGGAAATGTCTTACAATTTAGAACCTGGTTCCTAAATCTCTGTCTTACCATTATGTAATTTAGCTGAAACCTGTCAGTAGCTCCAGGCTTCTTCCATGTATACAACCTTCTTTTATGATTCTTGAACCAAGTGTTAGCTACGATTAAGTTGTGCTCTGTGCAAAATTCTACCAGGCGCCTGCCTCTTTGATTTCTTAGCCCCAATCCATATTCACCTATTACATTTCCTTCTCTCCCTTTTCCTACCACCGAATTCCAGTCACCCATGACTATTAAATTTTCGTCACCCTTCACTATATGAATAATTTCTTTTATTTCATCATATATTTCTTCAATTTCTTCATCATCTGCAGAGTTAGTTGGCATATAAAATTGTACTACTGTAGTGGGCATGGGCTTCGTGTGTGTCTTGGCCACAAAACAATGCATTCACTATGCTGTTTGTTGTAGCTTACTCGCACTCCTGTTTTTCTATTCATTATTAAACTGACTCCTGCATTACCCCTATTTTGTATTTATAACCCTGTATTCACCAGACCAGAAGTCTTGTTCGTCCTGCCACCGAACTTCACTAATTCCCACTATATCTAACTTTAACCTGTGCAGATCCCTTTTTAAATCTTCTAACCTACCTGCCCAATTAAGGGATCTGGCTTTCCACGCTCCGATCCATAGAACGCCAGTTTTCTAGCTTCTGATAACGACGTTCTCTTGAGTAGTCCCCGCCCGGAGATCTAAATGGGGGACTGTCTTACGTCTGGAATATTTTACCCAAGAGGCTGATAACTATGATAAATTATGTGTGGAGTACAATATTTTTATATAATCACAATAAAATCTGAATTCTATGTATTATATCCTGCTCAGATGGTCAGATCATTAAAAAATTCATCAACAGAGTATTAACTTTCCTGCACCAGGGTGCTATTCTATTCTCTTTTTACTGCCTCAGTTTGGACATTTCTAAAATTTGTGCCTTTCCATTTATTGTATACTTTCATTCCCATGTATTGTGGAGTCTGTGCAGAAAGTTTAAGCCTATATGCAGCAACATGAAGCTTTCTTTGGTTCTAGTGTCGTAAGTATGCTGGAAATTGAAAAAAGAGCTTAGGGTTATTACTTGTGAAAATAATTATTCCATATAGATATAATGAGGGAATGCTTAGTATCTTAAGATCTCTTAATAATGGCCAACTAGATCCTTTGGCATTGCACAACATATGTTTCTGATAATTTTTTTCTGCAAAACTAATATTCTTGTCGTGTTGCTAGCATTCCCCCAGAAGACAATATCATATCTCACTACTGACTCAAAGTAACTATGGTATAATATTTTTTGTGTGTCTATACTAGTGACATTGACTAAGATTGTCATAGCAAATGCCGGGCTGTTTACTTTATTTTTTAGATAATCTATGTGTGAGGACCATGATATGTTTCTGTCTAATTGCATTCCTGCTTCATTTAGCTCCTAGCTTCTGCGCATAATGTGAATATCATTTATTTGAGACTGTTTTGTCTTAAATTGCATCAGCCCTGTTTTTGAAATATTATCTTTAAGCCATTTACATGGAACCAAACATCGAGGTTTCTATGACCTTTTCAGGAATCTTTTCTGTGTTTTTGTTTTCTACCAGTACTGATGTGTCATCAGCAAATAAAACTGAATTATATAACATGTTTCAATTATATACCTGAATCATAACCTGGTCCATCTGGATCATCCTCTCCTCCACCAGCTTTCTTGAACAGTACAGATGGTAGTTATACTTTCAATACTTTCTCCAATTTCAAAATTATTGTGTCCTTTGTCTTCTATAACCTGTTGTTCCCACACAATCTACCCAACAGCTTCTGCTGCATCTGTCCCACATCACCTCCCTACTTATGTTCCCTCACCTTCACTCTGTGCTTCTCTCTTCCAATGAACCCACCGGTCTTTCTTCCCCTCTCTGCTCCTCTCCTTACCCATTCCCCTTTTCTCCCCAATTTATCCCCACTTGGTGCCCCACAGCTTTCAGATGCTGTGCCAGGCAGCATTGTCCTGCTGCCATCTAGACCCTGCGTGCTCTGTCAGACAGTGATGTTCCCTCACCACACCTGTACCCTGCTATACCTACCCCTTTTGTGCCCCATTAAGGATTGCTACTTTCAATCAGTGTGAGTGTTGCATTGTCGCTGGAGCAGTCCGAGACAGTGGTTATGTGTGGGTGATGTGTGCTTGCTTGTGTTGATGTGTGTTTTCTTTTCTGAAAAAAGACTTTGGCCAAACTGAAAATGAGTAACATTCTTCATTGTGCTTGTCTGCAACTCAATGTGTGATCTTTATGGTAGATAGAAAATGCAATACCTGCATTCTTCATTGTCTTATCCTCTGGATAGGCCAGATTTACCCGTAAAAGTGTCACTGCTGTAAATTTTGCATTTTGTATCCTTCTGTGTATACTTAGTGATATGAGGTCCTCTGCTTAGAAAAAGGAAACAGATTAAGAGGAAAAAGAAAAATGAGTAATACAGTTACGAAATGGAAGGGAAGGGGAGGAGGGGGGAGAGAAGATGAAAAAGATTTAGTTAGAGAAAGGGAGGGCATGCTGAAAATAAGAAGGTTAGAACAGTAAAGCAAATAATGAGATGCAATAGAGATGATGACGATGATAAAAGGGGAGGTGTTACTGGAAGCTAAGTTCATAAGGTTGTTGGGATGCAAAGATGTGTGTGAGGAAGAGTTCCCATCTCTGGATTCCATAAAAACCAGTACCTAACCAGATACCCAAACATCTAATGTGTTGTTGTTACCCCAGGGGGTCCACAACTCTGTTGTGGATACGTGCATAGTGAGCACGGGACCCCGAGCTAATGGGGCCATCCTTCCTTTCTGGGCTGCAACACTTCCCTTTCCGCATCCTTCCCCATCCCCCTTCTTGCCCCCCCCCCCCCCCACCCCTCTCCATCGCCTCTTTCATTCCCTTTCTCCCGCTCTGGGAGAATGTTTTGTGCCTATGTCCGGAGTCGGAAAGTCGAAACTGTAACAAATTCTTTGCTTTCTCCACTTGCAAGTATTTGTCCTTCCTTTATCCTTCTCTTTTGCTTACCTCTTCTCTTTGCCCTTTTCTCCACTGCAGTGTTTGAGACCTCTCTTCTTTCCTTTCCCTTTCTCTTTTTCCCTCCCTGTGCATGTCTGAAGGCCGACCCATGCTTTTCCATACGTAGTCAGTGATGGGGTAACGGGTAATTCCCCGCCCCGGGTAGACAGGTAGGACACATACGTACCCCCTGGTAATGGCCAGGCCCAGGGAGGGGTGATTACCGAGCTGATACCTTCCAAAAGTGCTGATTGGTCCCTCCATCCGTTTGTCGGGAGGTGTGACCTGAGGTGTGAACAATCACATAAGGTGGGAGTGCCCTCAGAGAGGGCCCTCACAAAGAAGGAGCACTCCATCGGAGAAGCCGGTAATCATGGGGGATACTTTCACAATGGTTTCACCATCTTCTACTATGTCAGCTCACAAGCGTAAGTTCAATGAGTTTCAGCCACAGACAGTCCTTCCATCATTGCCAAAGTTCCTTGTTGTTTCTCGGTCTGACGATGGTCTCAACTTCTCCACGGTCAACCCTTTCATTATTCAGAAAGGTGTCGATGCAATTGCAGCTCCTGTAAAGTTTTGTTCCAGATTACGAAATGCCACCTTGTTGTAGTAAACAGTCAGTGCCCTCCAGGCACAAAAATTGCTGCATACTTCACTGCTACACACCTTCCCTGTCTGGGTGGAACTGCACCGTACTTTAAATTCATCATGTGGGGTCGTTTATACACGCTCCCTCACGCACCTGTCTGACCAGGGTGTAACGGCCGTTCATAGTCATGAAAAGGGTTGACATGAACCTCATTCCAACCTGCACTGTCTTCTTGACATTTGACAAAGTTCAACTCCCATCGAAAATCAAAGCAGGCTATGAGATAATTTCCGTTCGCCCTTACATCCCAAACCCTAAGCGTTGCTATCGATGTCAGCGGTTCAGTCATACCAGCCAGTACTGTTCCAATCTGGCCAAATGTGTTACGTGTGGCAAGGATGCCCACGAGGGTGCTTGTCCACCTCCATCCCCTCGTTGCATCAACTGTATGGGTGACCACGCTGCTTCCTCTCGAGATTGCCCCATTTTTAAAGATGAAAAGCTCATTCAGGAAATCAGGGCGAAGGAAAAGGCGTCAACCTTTGCTGCTCGAAAATTATTCGCCAGTCGACTGCCCACCGTGCCTCTGACAGGAAAATACAGTACTGTCCTTGCCTCTCCTCAGCCAACAAAGGAGGCAGCCACGCAGACTTGCGATCTCACCTTTAGTTCCACGGTTGTCAGATCGGCCAGTGCAGGGGTCGCCCGTTCAACCTCCCCACTTTCGCCTGCTCACTCTATGGCTCACCCTTCATCGGGTTCTGCCAAATCACGAGCCCAAAAGTCAGACACCAAGATTTCAAAAAAAGAGCATACTCGTGAAGATTTTTTACGTACCCCAACTTCACAACCATCGGTTCCTCCTTCTTCTAAACATCATAATTCCAAGAAGGCAACAAAGAAACCCAGTTCATCTCCTTCTCTGCCAAGGCATGTCTCATCTACTGCGCCACCTGGTGGTAATCGCCCTCGGCCGTCTTCTGTGTCGCCGAGGCGCACTACTGGCGGCTGATCAACCGGCCGATTGCTGGAGGCAGGAGCTGCTCCTGAACAACCTATGGATCAGGATATTCTGCCTTCGGGTGAATGCCATTCCATGTTGTTGGTCGCAAGCTCTGAGCAGTCGCTGAGTTGATGGCAACCTTGGTCACATTCCTCCATTTTCTGTTCACCCTATGTGCATTATCCACTGGAATATCCGCAGCATTCGAGCCAATCAGGACGAATTGTCGATTCTCTTACGATCCTACTCGCCGGTCATCTTCTGTCTTCAGGAAACAAAGCTACGTCCTCATGACCGCTTTGTTCTCCCCCTTTTTCATTCCATCCAAATTGATCTCCCCTCTGTTGAAGGCACTCCAGCCCATGGAGGACTCGTGATTCTTCTCCATGATTCCATTATCAGTCAATCCCCTTAAACACTTCCTTCCAAGCTGCCACTGTCCGTCTTTACCTTTCTGGATACACGTTCTCTCTTTGTACTGTATACATTCCATCGTCCACACCAATGGCACGATCTGATCTCCTTCATCTTCTTGGTCAGCTTCCACCACCCTATTCGCTGATTGGGGACTTCAATGCCCACCACCCGCTTTGGGGATCTCCACATCCTTGTCCGCCCCCCCAGGGGATCCACAACTCTTTTGTGGATACGTGCGTAGCGAGCACGGTGCCCCGAGCTAATGTGGCCTTCCTTCCTTTCCGGGCTGCATACCTTCCCTTTCCGCATCCTTCCCCATCCCCCATCTTCGCCCCCCCCCCTCACCTCTGGCTCTTTCCTTCACTTTCTCCCCCTCTGGGAGTATGGTTTGCGCCTACGTCCGGAGACGGACGCTTGTAAATGTACCGCATTCTTCTTCTTCCTTGCTTGTATGTCTTCTTCCTTGCTTGTATGTCTTCTTCCTTCCTTTTTCCTTCTCTTTTCCTTACCTCTTCTCTTTACCTTTTTCTCCGCTGCGGCGTTTGAGACCCCCTCTTCTTTCCTTTCCCTTTCTCTTCTTTCCTCCCTGTGCGTGTCTGAAGGCCGACCCACGCACTTCCATGCGTAGCCGGTGACGGGGTAACGCGTAATTCCCCGCCCCGGGTAGACAGGTAGGACACGTACGTACCCCCTGGTAACGGCCAGGCCCAGGGAGGGGTGATTACCCGAGCTGATACCTTCCGAAAGTGCCGATTGGTCCCTCCGTCCGTTTGTCGGGAGGTGTGACCTGAGGTGTGAACAGTCACCTAAGGCGGGTGTGCCCTCGGTGAGGGCCCCCACAAGGGAGGAGCGCGCCATCGGAGACGCCGGTAATCATGGGGGATTCTTCCGCAATGGTTTCCTCACCTTCCACTATGTCTGCTCACAAACGTAAGTTCACTGAGTCTCAGCCACAGACTGTTCTTCCATCGTTGCCACAGTTCCTTGTTGTTTCTCGGTCTGACGAAGGTCACGACTTTTCCACGGTCAACCCTTTCATTATACAGAAAGGTGTCGACGCAATTGCGGGTCCTGTAAAGTCTTGTTCCAGATTACGGAACGGCACCCTGTTGTTAGAAACACACAGTGCCCTCCAGGCTCAAAAATTGCTGCGTACTTCTCTGCTCCACACCTTCCCTGTCCGGGTGGAACCGCTCCGTACCTTAAATTCCTCGCGTGGAGTCGTTTATACGCGCTCCCTCGATGGATTGTCTGACGAAGAAATTCAGCATTACCTGTCTGACCAGGGCGTCACAGCTGTTCATCGGGTTATGAAAAGGGTTGATTCGAACATCATTCCAACCCGCACTGTCTTCTTGACATTTGACAAAGTTCAACTCCCATCAAAAAACAAAGCAGGCTATGAGATAATTTCCGTTCGCCCTTATGTCCCAAACCCTACGCGTTGCTATCGATGTCAGCGGTTCAATCATACCAGCCAGTCCTGTTCCAATCCGGCCAAATGTGTTACTTGTGGCAAGGATGCCCATGAGGGTGCTTGTCCACCTCCATCCCCTCGCTGCATCAACTGTATGGGTGACCACGCTGCCTCCTCTCGAGATTGCCCCGTTTTTAAGGATGAAAAGCTCATCCAGGAAATAAGAGTGAAGGAAAAGGTGTCGACCTTTGCTGCTCGAAAGTTACTCGCCAGTCGACAGCCCACCGTGCCTCAGAAAGGTAAATACAGCGCTGTCCTTGCTTCTCCTCGACCAACAAAGGAGGCGGCCACGCAGACTTGCGACTTCACCTTTAGTACCACGGTCGTCAGATCGGCCAGCGCAAAGATCGCCCGTTCAACCTCACCCCTTTCGCCTGCCCACGCTATGGCTCACCCTTCGTCGGGTTCTGCTAAATCTCGAGCCCAAAAGTCAGACGCCTAGTCTTCAAAAAAAGAGCATTCTCGTGAAGAGTTTTTACGTACTGCAACTTCACAACCATCGGTTCCTCAATCATCTAAACATACCTCCAAGAAGGCTACGAAGAAACACAGTTCCTCTCCTTCTCCGCCAAGGCGTGTCCCATCTACAGCACCACCTGGCGGAAATCGCCTCGGCCATCTTCTGTGTCGCCGAGGCGCACTGTTGGTGGCCGGTCAACTGGCCGATCGTTGGTGGCAGGAGCTGCTCCTGACCAACCTATGGATCAGGATCTTCTGCCTTCGACTGAATGCCATTCCATGCTGTCGGTCGCAAGCTCTGAGCAGTCGTTGAGTTGACAGCACCCTTGGTCACGTTCCTCCATTTTCTGTTCACCCTATGTCCATTATCCACTGGAATATCCGCGGAATTCGCGCCAATCGGGAGGAATTGTCGATCCTCTTACGATCCTACTCGCCAGTCATCTTCTGTCTTCAGGAAACAAAGCTGCGTCCCCATGACCGCTTTGTTCTCCCTCATTTTCAGTCCGTCCGATATGACCTCCCCTCTGTTGAAGGCTCTCCAGCCCATGGAGGACTCATGATTCTGCTCCATGATACTCTCCATTATCACCCAATCCCCTTAAACACTTCCTTCCAAGCTGTCGCCATCCGTCTTTCCCTTTCTGGATACACGTTCTCTCTTTGTACGGTATAAATTCCATCGTCTACACCAATGACACGAGCTGATCTCCTTCATCTTCTTGATCAGCTTCCACCCCCCTATTTGCTGGTTGGGGACTTCAATGCCCACCACCCGCTTTGGGGATCTCCACATCCTTGTCCACGTGGCTCACTATTGCTAGACGTCTTCCACCAAGCGGATTTAGTCTGCCTCAACACTGGGGTCCCCACATTTTTGTCTGCCTCCACGGCAAATTTATCCCATTTGGACCTTGCGGTCGGTACTGTTCCGCTAGCACGGCGCTTCGAATGGTTCGCCCTTGATGATACACACTCGAGTGACCACTTTCCATGTGTTCTTCGACTGCAGCCTCAACTGCCATATATGCGCTCGCGACGCTGGAAGTTTGCCCAAGCCGATTGGACACTTTTTTCGTCTCTAGCGACTTTCGATGACCGTCGCTTTCCCAGCGTCGACGATGAGGTCACACATTTTACCGACGTTATTCTCACAGCTGCGGAACGTTCAATACCACGCACCTTCGAATTGCCCCGGCGCCCTCCAGTCCCTTGGTGGAACGAGGCATACCGTGACGCAATACGTGAGCGGCGACGTGCTCTTCGCATTTTCCGTCACCATCCAACTTTGTCCAACTGTATCCGATATAAGCAGCTCCGTGCGCGATGCCGTCGCATCATCCGCGATAGCAAGAAGGCAAGCTGGATATTCTTTACTAGCTCATTTAACAACTTCACTCCCTCCTCGGAAGTTTGGAGTCGGCTTCGACGGTTCTCAGGCGCGCCTAGTTTCTCCCCGGTCTCTGGGCTCACTGTCGCGCATGATACCTTAGTGGACCCCGTCGCAATTTCTAACTCATTGGGTCAGCCCTTTGCTGAGATTTCGAGCTCTTCAAATTACCCGCCGGCGTTTCTCCCGAAGAAACGTGCAGCGGAAGTGCGACATCTTGCTTTCTCCTCCCAAAATCGCGAAAGCTACAATACTGTTTTCTCCATGCGCGAACTCCAACATGCACTCTCTTCTTCTCGCTCCACCGCCCCAGGACCGGATGGTATCCATGTCCAAATGTTGCTGCATTTATCAACCCATAGCCTGCGTTACCTCCTTCGCCTTTATAATCGAATTTGGACCGACAGTACCTTTCCCAGGCGATGGCGGGAAGCTATTGTCGTTCCCGTTCCGAAACCTGGAAAGGACAAACATCTCCCCTCTAGCTATCGCCCCATTTCTCTCACGAGTAGTGTCTGTAAGGTTTTGGAGCGTATGGTGAATTACCGTTTAGCTTGGTGGCTGGAGTCCCGCAGTCTTTTAACACCAGCCCAATGCGGATTCCGAAAGCATCGTTCTGCTGTTGACCATCTTGTTGCTCTCTCCACTTATATCATGAACAATTTTCTCCGGAAACGTCAAACGGTAGCAATATTTTTTGATCTGGAGAGAGCGTACGATACCTGTTGGAGGACAGGCATCCTCCGCACACTGTTCTCTTGGGGCTTTAGAGGCCGGCTGCCCCTTTTTCTTCGCGAATTTATGGCAGAGCGCACATTTAGGGTGCGGGTGAACACTACTCTCTCCCGTACTTTCTCCCAAGAAAACGGGGTACCCCAGGGCTCCGTGCTGAGTGTTGTACTGTTTGCCATCGCCATTAATCCAATTATGGATTGTCTCCTTCCTGATGTCTCGGGCTCCCTCTTTGTGGACGATTTTGCGATCTACTACAGCTCTCAACGGACCAGCCTTCTTGAAAGACGTCTTCAAGGATGTCTCGATCGCCTCCACTCGTGGAGCATCGAAACCGGCTTCCGTTTCTCACCCAGTAAGACCGTTTGTGTTAATTTTTGGCGACGTAAGGAGTTTCTTCCGCCCTCCTTACATCTAGGTCCTGTCAACCTTCCGTTTTCCGACGTCGCTAAATTCTTGGGTCTTATGTTTGACAGAAAACTGTGCTGGTCCTCCCACGTTTCCTATCTTTCGGCTCGCTGTCTGCGTTCCCTTAACACCCTCCGTGTCCTGAATGGTACCTCTTGGGGAGCGGACCGAGTGGTCCTTCTCCGCCTCTATCGCGCCTTAGTGCGCTCCAAATTGGATTATGGAAGCATAGTCTACTCCTCTGCTCGGCCGTCTATTCTTCGGCGTCTCGACTCTATCCACCACCGTGGATTACGTTTAGTGTCTGGAGCTTTTTACACCAGCCCTGTGGAAAGCCTTTATGCTGGGACTGCTGAATCTCCGCTGTCCAATCGGCGGGCAGTCCTTCTGAGTCGTTATGCTAGCCATCTGTCTTCCATGCCTGCTAATCCAGCCCATAACCTTTTTTTCGACGCCTCCTTTGATGTCGGGTATGCAGGCCGCTCCTCCTCCCTACTACCCCCGGGAGTCCGCTTCCGTCAACTGCTCCATTCTCTTTCCTTCCGCTTTCCTAAAACCTTCTTGACAACTTGGGGTACAGCACCGCCTTGGCTCCGTCCCCGGATCGACTTGCTCAGAGACCTATGTCAATTTCCCAAGGATGGTACCCCCAACACTTGTTTACCGTCGGGCATTTGCTGCTCTATGTGCACAAATGACGGAAGCCACATTTATTTACACCGATGGCTCGAAAACATCGTTAGGTGTAGGGAGTGCCTATATTGTTGGCGACACCCCAAATCACTTTCGGCTTCCTGACCAGTGTTCGGTTTATACTGCGGAGCTTTACGCTGTTCTCCAGGCTGTCCACTACATCCGCCGCCATCAGCGGATACAGTACGTAATCTGCTCAGATTCTCTCAGCTCTCTCCTAAGTCTCCAAGCTCTTTACCCTGTGCACCCTCTGGTCCACCGGATTCAGGACTGTCTGCGCTTGCTCCACCTGGGGGGCGTCTCAGTGGCGTTCCTCTGGCTCCCGGGACACGCTGGTATCTGTGGAAATGAGGCGGCCGATATAGCGGCCAAGGCTGCAGTCTCTCTTCCTCGGCCTGCTCTTCAGTCTCTTCCGTTTACCGATCTACGGAGCGGTTTATGTCGCCAAGTTACTCATTTATGGCATGTGCATTGGTCAACACTTCCCCACAATAAATTGCGGGAAGTGAAAGCCCTTCCTTGCGCTTGGACCTCTTCCTCCCGAACGCGTCGTCGGGAGGAGGAAATTTTAGCTCGACTCCGGATAGGGCACTGTCTTTTCAGTCATCGACATCTTTTAAGCGGTGATCCTCCCCCACTCTGTCCCCACTGCTCTCAGCTGTGGACGGTCAGACACCTTTTAATTGAATGCCCCTATTTTAATCCGTTACGCTCCCGTCTACAGCTATCGCCTGATCTATCGTCGATTTTAGCAGATGACACGCGCTCAGCTGACCGCGTTCTACAGTTTATTAGTGACAGTGAAATGACGTCAGTCATTTGGAGCTTTTTTTTGGGGGACAACCAACCCCTTTCTATAGTGGATTTTTAAGCATTCCTTCTGCCTTTAGTTACTCAAATTTTATGATTTTGTTCCCATTGCTGCTGATTTTAAATTTCGTTTTTTTCCTGTTTTCTATGTCACGGGCTGGGCGCTAATGACCATAGAAGTTTTGCGCCCTAAAACCACAAAAAAAAAAAAAAAAAAAATCCTTGTCCGCGTGGCTCACTATTGCTAGACGTCTTCCTCCAAGCGGATCTAGTTTGCCTCAACACTGGGGACCCTACATTTTTTACTGCCTCCATGACAAATTTCTCTGATTTGGACCTTTCGGTCGGTACTGTTCCACTAGCTCGACGCTTCGAATGGTTCGCCCTTGATGATATGGACTAGAGTGACCACTTTCCATGTGTGCTTAGACTGCAGCCTCAACTGCCATATATGCGCCCACGGCGCTGGAAGTTTGGCGAAGCCGATTGGACACTTTTTTCGTCTCTAGCGACATTCGATGACCGTCACTTTCCTAGCGTCGGTGATGAGGTCTCACACATTACAGATGTTATTCTTAAAGCTGCGTAACGTTCAATACCACGCACCTCAGAATTGCACCAGCGCCCCCCAGTTCCTTGGTGGAACGAGGAATGCTGTGACACAATACATGAGCGGCGACGTGCTCTTCGTGTTTTCCGCCACCATCCTACTTTGGCCAACTGTGTCCGCTATAAGCAGTTCCGTTCGCGATTCCGTCGCGTCATTCACGATAGCAAGAAGGCAAGCTGGAAATTCTTTATTAGCTCATTTAACACCTTCACTCCCTCCTCGGAAGTTTGGAGTCGGATTCGGTGGTTATCAGGTGCGCCCATTTTCTCACCGGTCTCTGGGCTCACAGTCGCGCATGATACATTAGTGGATCCCGTCGCAATTTCTAACTCATTGGGTCAACACTATGCTGGGATTTCGAGCTCTTCAAATTACCCGCCAGCATTTCTCCCAAAGAAATGTGCAGCGGAAGTGCAACCTCTTGTTTTCTCCTCTCAAAATTGCGAAAGGTATAATACTGTTTTCTCCATGCGGGAACTGCAACATGCACTCCCTTCCTCTCGCTCCAGGACCAGATGGTATCCACGTCCAAATGTTGCTGCATAGTCTGCGTTACCTCCTTCACCTTTGTAATCGAATTTGGACCGACAGTACTTTTCCCAGACGATGGCGGGGAGCTATCGTCGTTCCTGTTCTGAAACCTGGAAAGGACTAACATCTCCCCTCTAGCTATCGCCCCATTTCTCTCAAGAGTAGTGTATGTAAGGTTTTGGAGCGTATGGTAAATTGCCGTTTAGCTTGGTGGCTGGAGGCCCGCAGCCTTTAAACACCTGCCCAAATGCGGTTTCTGAAAGCATTTTTCTGCAGTTGACCATCTTGTTGCTCTCTCCACTTATATCAAGAACAGTTTTCTCCAGAAACGCCAAACAGTAGCAATATTTTTTGATCTGGAGAGAGCATACGATACCTGTTGGAAGATAGGCATTCTCCGCACACTGTTCTCTTGGGGCTTTCGATGCCGTCTGCCCCTTTTTCTTCGCGAATTTATGGCAGAGCGCGTATTTAGAGTGCGGGTGAACACTACTCTCTCCCGTATTTTCTCCCAAGAAAACAGGGTACCCCAGGGCTCCGTGCTGATGGTTGTACTGTTTGCCATTGCCATAAATTGTATTATGGAATGTCTCCTTCCTGATGTCTCGGGTACCCGCTTTGTGGGCGATTTTGCGATCTACTACAGCTCTCAACAGACAAGCCTTCCTGAACGACATTTTGAAGGATGTCTCGAACGCCTGCACTCTTGGAGCATCTAAACAGGCTTTCGCTTTTCTCCCAGTAAGACCGTTTGTGTTAATTTTTGGCGTCGTATGGAGTTTCTTCTACCCTCCTTACATCTAGGACCTGTCAACCTTCCATTTTCGGACGTCGCTAAATTCTTGGGTCTTATGTTTGACAGAAAACTGTGCTGGTCCTCCCACGTTTTCTATCTTTCGGCTCCCTGTTGGCGATACCTCAACACCCTCCATGTCCTGAATGGTACCTCCTGGGGAGCGGACTGAGTGGTCTTTCTCTGCCTGTATCGCGCCTTAGTGGGCTTGAAATTGAACTATGGAAGAATAGTTTACTCCTCTGCACGGCCGTCTATTCTTCGTCGTCTCGACTCTATCCAGCACCGTGGATTACGTTTAGTGTCTGGAGCTTTTTACACCAGCCCTGTGGAAAGCCTTTACGCTGAGACTGCTGAACCTCCGCTGTCCAATCGGCGAGCAGTCCTTCTGAGTCTTTATGCTAGCCATCTGTCTTCCATGCCTGCTAATCCAGCCCATGACATTTTTTTTCGACGCCTCCTTTGATGTAGGGTATGCAGACTGCCCCTCCTCCCTACTACCACCAGGAGTCCACTTCCATCAACTGCTCCATTCTCTTTCCTTCCGCTTTCCTAAAACCTTCTTGACAACTTGGGGTACAGCACCGCCTTGACTCTGTCCCCGGATTTACCTGCTCCGTGACCTTTGTCAATATACCAAGGATGCTACCCCTTCACTTGTTTATCATTGGGAATTTGCTGCTTTATGTGCACAAATGAAGCCAGCCACATTCATTTACACTGATGGCTCGAAAACATCGTTAGGTGTAGGGAGTGCCTATGTTGTTGGCGACACCCCAAATCAATTTCGCCTTCCCGACCAGTGTTCGGTTTATACTGCGGAGCTCTACGCTGTTCTCCAGGCTGTCCACTATATCTGCCACCATCAGCGGATACAGTATGTTATCTGTTCAGATTCACTCAGCTCTCTCCTCAGTCTCCAAGCTCTCTAACCTGTCGACTCTCTGGTCCACTGGATTCAGGACTGTCTGCGTTTGCTCCACCTGGAGGGTGTCTCGGTGGCGTTCCTCTGGCTCCCGGGACATGTTGGTATCTGTGGAAATGAGGCGGCCAGTATAGCAGCCAAGGCTGCAGTCTTTCTTCTTCGGCCAGCTATTTAATCGATTCCCTTCGCCGATCTACGGAGTGTTTTATGTCGTCGTGTTGTTCTTTTATGGCATGCACATTGGTCGACACTTCTCCCTAATAAATTGCAGAAGGTGAAAGCTCTTCCCTGTGCTTGGACCTCTTCCTCCCGAACGCGTCGTTGGGTGGAGGTAATTTTAACTAGACTCCGGATAGGGCACTGTCTTCTTAGCCATCGACATCTTTTAAGCGGCAATCCTCCCCCACTCTGTCCCCACTGCTCTCAGCTGTGGACGGTAAGACACCTTTTAATTGAGTGCCCCTATTTTACTCTGTCATGTGCTTGTCTACAGCTGTCGCCTGATACATCGTCAATTTTAGCAGATGACACGTGCTTGGCCGATCACGTTCTCGAGTTTATTAGTGCCAGTGAAATGACGTCAGTCATTTGAATCTTTTTTTGGGGACACCCAAGCCCTTTGTGTAGTGGATTTTTAAGCCTTCCTTCTGCTTTTAGTTTCTCCAATTTTTTGGGTTTCGTTCCCATTGCTGCTGGTTTCGATTTTCGGTTTTTACTGTTTCCTAAGTCACAGACCAGGCGCTAATGACCATAGCAGTTTTGCGCCCTAAAACCAAAACAAAAAAAAACAAAAATATCTAATGTGTAGTCACTGGCACTGAGGTCTTTTGAGTACAGAGATCATCCTACCTGATAAGTTTCCCTGGTTGCTGGAGGTGGGAACTTATCCTCCAACACATGTCCACATACCAATATCTTAAAAAGCTTAACCTCTGTTAACATAATTGAGCCATCATTTGCATTATCATCTTTTAATTATATTTGACACATTTTTAAAATTTATTATTGCTCATTATATTCTGTATTGTTCTTCTCCCTCCCCACTCTCTGTATCTCTTTCTCTCCTCATTTGTGTAAGCACTACTCTGTCTCTCCATATCCATTACTACTTCTTACTCTGTCATCATCTCTGTAGTGAACCAGGCATATTGGTTACTAATGTACTACCTATGATGCACTTTCCCTGGCAATGTCCCCCTTGCTTTTCTTACCCTCTTTTTGTTTCCTCATTCTCACAAAAGATTATCCCCATTTGATTAACCCACATTTCCAAGTTTCCCAACCTGCGCAAGTCCCATACTTGAGGAAAGGTGTAACAGTTCTGAAAGCTACGATAGTAATATGTGTCTATTTCCAGTAGTAATAATTCCACTCCTTAATTTAAGAACTAGTCAGCTATTTTCTCATATTTTTGTAATAGTCGTGTGCACTGTACTTTCAGTGAAATGTATTACGTAGGAAAAGGGAGGTCATGCTGATGGATGGCTAAATTTAGAACGGTAGTGGGATGAGACTACTTGCTGAAGAGCAGGTTATCTAAAAAGGGCTTGGTCTGAGGCATCCAGATGACCCATAGGTGCCACTAAACTCCTCCAGCAACTGCATGCCAGGTGTCCCTGAGGTGGGTAGTTCTTGGGGTCAGTTTCTGAATTTGGCCTATGTGATGGTTCTCATCCACGTACAGGGTGCAGTAAAATTGTATCACGAATTTTAACCCTGGATAGCTGATGCCAGTAGGAATGAAAATTACTAATGCTGTGTAGGGCAACAAAACACAACTTTAAAAACTATGAAAACTTGGTGTCATGTGCTCCAATTGACTGCGGGATTGCCCTGTTGCCAGATACTCTGGACAATGCATGACCTTGCATGCTTTGCCTGCCAGAATTTGTGATGTATCCAGGGCAGCCTACACACTCAGTGGTAGCGCCAGCCTTCCACTCTGGGGGCTGGAGGTGAACCAACCAACCCAACACATCCATTGTTGTTTCATGATAAGACGTACTGGAAACAAACCCTTCAACAGCTGTTAGTTAGCATACAGAAAGTCTTTTACAAATCGTGACAGCCCTGAAAAGGGCCTTTTTTGTGACTAGGACATTGTTTACTTAAAGCAGGTGCTGGACCTGGTGACCCTGCATGCAACACAAGGTTGGTAGTGTCGAAAGGTGTTTTGCTGAACTCTTTCAAAGTTTACTGGCAATGCCTTAATGTGATTTGCGGCATGTTGAATGACCTGCATTAATTCATCTTTGTCTCTAGGTGATTTGCACCTGGGTGGATGAACTGCAACCTTGAAGAATTCCCACAGGAAACTACCGGTGGTGTGAGGTCTGAGACTACGGGGACCATGTCCTATGAGCATGTCTGCCAGTTACCTGGTCATTGAAGAGTTCATCTAAATATCCACACACAGCATGACTGTTAGGTGCAGGCGACTCATGCTGCAACCACATGCATAGCCGAATTTCCAGGGGAACACCTTCCAGCAGGCCGGGTAGCGTTTTGTGCAAAAAGTGAAGGTAATTTGCCATGGCAAGTTGAGGAGGTTGGTGTACCGGCCCAATAAGATGGTCAACCACAATGCCTGCCCAAATGTTGAGCAAAAATTGTTCCTGGTGTGTGTGGACGTACATGTCGTGAGGATTTCCCCTTGCCCAGTAATGAACGTTTTGAGTGTTGCAAAGGCCATCCCAATGGAAGGTGCATTCATACAGTAAACAACACGACAACAGGGAAGTCAGGATCTCGTGCAACACATCGCAGAAAACACCAGCGAAACCCTAGCCGGTGCTCATAGTCTGTGACAGGATTTAGGTCTTCAGCAAGGTGTAAAGTAAATAGATGCTGGCCATCATTCCTCAAAACCTCCCAGACTGATGAGTGACCACAATGTTATGTCTGGTTGCTCGAGTACAGGTCATAGGTGTTTCCTCAATGCATTTGAGAACAGTCTCTTCAAATGCTGCATCCCCTAATGTTCGAGGTCTTCCAGCATCACCATGATATCCTGCTAACAAACCTGTTTCACCAAGTCATGGGTGAATTGCTGTAAATGTTTGCAGGTGTGGCTGATGTCTTGCTGGGTACTGTTCATCATACAACCATTGAGCTTCATGTGCATTATCGTCAGCTAGTTCGTAAACAAAAACCATATCTTGCCGTTCTTCAAACAAATACTGTGCCACCATACTTACTGTATGACTAAATCCTAGGTGACGTGTGTGTGCTCTGAAGTGAAGCTTACATGTGAATGCCTCTTACATGAGGTAGAGACAAACAGCAAGACCTATTCGACACGTATGCATATCGCATTCGAGCAGTGATGGACGAGGGACATTTGTGTGTGTGAACCGACTGTCATAGCATTGCCAGACAAATAACAAATGGCAACATGGCAATCTCATTGCCAAATGGAACAAGTGGCACCAAGTTTCCTTAGTTTTAAAATGGTATTTTTTTGACCTGTGTGACATCAGTAATTTTGGTTCCTTCTGGCATCAGCTATCCTGGGATAAAATTTGGCAACACAATTTTTCTCCACCCTGTATAAAGGAGCATTGTTGGGAGCATCTCAGTTATTAAACACTGTCCTGTTTGATGTTGTGTAGCTCATCTCCCTCTCCCACTGATGTACCTTCAGATACTTAAATTCAGGAATTTATTGCCACCAGATGAGAAGTAGTAGAAGCTGTTGGGTTTAAGGTCCAGCTTATCACTATCTAACTGAACATAGTGTAGTTAAGTTTAGGTAGGGCAGGAGCCGGATATGTTTGGAGATTTATAGCTGTTACCTGAGTTGCCTCACTCTGTTCTTTCCCATGGGTGAAAGACTTACACCAGAGGAGTTGTCGCAGGATGGTAGGGACACTGGTAACTCTGTGTGTAATACACTAGTCCGCAGTGACATACGATATTTAGCGAGTATGTGAGCAGTGCTGAGCGTCAATTGAGTCTTCTTAGAAGGACTCTCAGTCCAGATAGCAGTGCTTCTAAATCTCAGCCCCAAAGGTCAACATGACCAGTCAACATGCTGATCAAGAGCTGGCAAAACTTTCAAGTCAGTGTTGTCATGTGAAGGCCTGCCTGCCAGCCTGCTTGTCTTTGTGTTGGCTGTACCACATTTAAGTGCAGAGGTATACAGACAATGGCTCCTCATACAGATGAGGGTTCCTCACTTTGCTTCAGTAGTGCAGGTTGTCAAGCAGTCGATCTTAATTGTTTCCCATGAAGTTCCCTTAGAGCCCCAGAGACAGTTATTCTATGGTCAGCTCCATGGTACTGAAACCATTCACATTTTATCAATTATGTATCCAGTATAGCTCCTCTGACAACACAGATGAATCACTGCCAATCATAATTTCAAATACAACACACAGAATAATATATTCTAAAGTGACGCTTCAGTAGCAACAATAGGATGTTGGTGCTGACCCTAATGTGCTCTCTTTGTACTAATTAGTAGTCAAGTTTTGTAGAACAGTGACAGAGAACGATAGCTTAACCAGCAGTACTACATCTGAAACCTGTTTAAAAGACTTGTCAACCTTACGTGTGTTGATGAGGTGAACTTCAGAGTTAAAGCAGTTGATTGTGAGCTATCTTAATCTGCAGTACACATGTTGTATTAGTCTCGCTCAGGTATTTGAGGCCCCTTTTGATTGTTTTAATGTTTGCCATTCTGTAAGTAGATAGGAGATCTTTCTTTATTTTATCATTAAAAAAGCTGAAACCGCAAAAAGAAAAGGAGATAAAACCCCTCTTAGTGCACAGCATGAACTAGTGGTGACTATTGACATACAAAGAGTATCTTCTTCTGGCAAAACAAAAATTGTCTAAATGTATTGTGCCTACTCGCACAAGTTCTGACAAGTCTTTTTAGACATTCAGATAACTTGCAGTGTTACTCAGAGAGAGATATTTGAAGCTAATACCACAAATAGGTTTTTATGAGCAGGTATGAGTATTATACAGAATCTTTTGGCTGTCAATATCTTTTCATAAAATACTTTTCAGACAATTTTGTCCAGAAAAATTGTGCCCACATGGGTAGTGGGTCTAGTGTGGCACCAATTGCTTTTGTAGTAAACAGGATTCATGCACATAAAGGTGTCCAAACTATTGCTTGGAATTTGTTGGTAACTTCTCAGTTTTTGGCATGTCCTCCAAACTGGTATCTACAGAATGTCACTTGCAGTTGTATGTTATGGGATCTGAGGAATGTGCACAAGCATTGGTTTCCAAATCCTTGAAATTAAAGGCAACACATGTCACAGCTCTAAATGATACTTTAAGTTTAGCCAGAAACAAGCATGGCTTCAAGTGAAGACTGTGCAGTAGGTTCCCCCTTAGTATGCCATGTGGGATGGACAGGTCCTCAATGTTTCACTTTTGATATTATTAACCATGGACCCACTGAGACTGCAGCTGTTTCTCTTCTTCTTCTTCTTCTTCTTCTTCTTCTACTACTACTACTACTACTACTACTACTTCTTCTTCTACTTCTTCTTCTACTTCTTCTTCTACTTCTTCTTCTTCTTTTTATATGATTTGGTGTGATTCATGTACCTGAAGATACTGTCCATTATAAGAGCTTAATGGTGACAGTTGAAGCTCAGAGAATGGCATTCATTCTTGGCCTGTTTGGTGGAAGTCTTCTCAAAATAATGGAAGCAGTCTGTGTTGAAATATAAACCAAACTCAGTGTGTTTGCAGATCATGTGTATCATAATACACTCTGGTCATAGGGGCTCACTTCAAAGCAGTACTCATCACTGAAGAAAATTCTTCTCCAGTCAATGAGATTCTAGGTTGAAGACATGTCAGGAGACAGTGCAGGCAGCAATGAGATACCAACCTGACTTTCACTAGCCATATAGCCCAACAACCAGTAGTGGTCTGATGTGCTATTTATATTCATAGCAGGACCCACTTTGGTTATCATCCATGGCATCCTCTCAGCACAGTGGTAGACAACTATATTCTATGCCCCATTTTGTTGCCATTCATTGCATTCTGGGCTTACATTGAATCAAAATAATATCCACTCTTACATGGCAAGGCGTTCTACTGCTTGTCTTCATGCTTGGCAAATGTTACCTTGGCCAGCAATATCAGTGGATCTCTTCTGACGAAGAATGTTTGGAGCATTATGGACACAGCGCTTGAACTGTCTTGGGATTTTGATGAGAAAGCACACCATTTGGCCATAATTTGGCATGGTATCCCTCAGGAGGATATTAAACATCTCTGTCAGCCAAGCTGGATATGGTGGCCGAATGGTTCTAGGCACTTCAGTCTGGAACCGAGCGACCGGTATGGTCACAGGTTCAAATCCTGCCTGTGGCATGGATGTGTGTGATGTCCTTAGATTAGTTAGGTATAAGTAGTTCTTAGTTCTAGCGGACTGATGACCTCCAATGTTAAGTCCCATAGTGCTCAGAGCCATTTGACCCATTTGAATCTGTCAGCCAAAAACCCCCCCCCATGAACCATGAACCTTGCCGTTGGTGGGGAGGCTTGCATGCCTCAGCGATACAGATGGCTGTATCGTAGGTGCAACCACAACGGAGGGGTATCTGTTGAGAGGCCAGACAAACATGTGGTTCCTGAAGAGGGGCAGCAGCCATTTCAGTAGTTGCAGGGGCAACAGTCTGGATGATTGACTGATCTGGCCTTGTAACATTAACCAAAACGGCCTTGCTGTGCTGGTACTGCGAACGGCTGAAAGCAAGGGGAAACTACAGCCATAATTTTTCCCGAGGACATGCAGCTCTACTGTATGATTAAATGATGATGGCGTCCTCTTGGGTAAAATATTCCGGAGGTAAAATAGTCCCCCATTCGGATCTCCGGGCGGGGACTACTCAGGAGGACGTCATTATCAGGAGAAAGAAAACTGGCGTTCTACAGATCGGAGCGTGGAATGTCAGATCCCTTAATCGGGCAGGTAGGTTAGAAAATTTAAAAAGGGAAATGGATAGGTTAAAGTTAGATATAGTGGGAATTAGTGAAGTTCGGTGGCAGGAGGAACAAGACTTTTGGTCAGGTGATTACAGGGTTATAAATACAAAATCAAATAGGGGTAATGCAGGAGTAGGTTTAATAATGAATAAAAAAATAGGAGTGCGGGTTAGCTACTACAAACAGCATAGTGAACGCAATATTGTGGCCAAGATAGACACAAAGCCCATGCCTACTACAGTAGTACAAGTTTATATGCCAACTACCTCTGCAGATGATGAAGAATTAGATGAAATGTATGACGAGAGAAAAGAAATTATTCAGGTAGTGAAAGGAGACGAAAATTTAATAGTCATGGGTGACTGGAATTCGTCAGTAGGAAAAGGGAGAGAAGGAAACATAGTAGGTGAATATGGATTGGGGGGAAGGAATGAAAGAGGAAGCCGCCTTGTAAAATTTTGCACAGAGCATAACTTTATCATAGCCAACACTTGGTTCAAGAATCATAAAAGAAGGTTGTATACCTGGAAGAATCCTGGAGATACTAAAAGGTATCAGATAGATTATATAATGGTAAGACAGAGATTTAGGAACCAGGTTTTAAATTAAGACATTTCCTGGGGCAGATGTGGATTCTGACCACAATCTATTGGTTATGAACTGCAGATTGAAACTGAAGAAATTGCAAAAAGGCGGGAATTTAAGGAGATAGGACCTGGATAAACTGAAAGAACCAGAGGTTGTAGAGAGTTTCAGGGAGAGCATAAGGTAACAATTGACAGGAATGGGGGAAAGAAATACAGTAGAAGAATAATGGGTAGCTCTGAGGGATGAAGTTGTGAAGGCAGCAGAGGATCAAGTAGGTAAAAAGACGAGGGCTAATAGAAATCCTTGGGTAACAGAAGAAATATTGAATTTAATTGATGAAAGGAGAAAATATAAAAATGCAGTAAATGAAGCAGGCAAAATGGAGTACAAACGTCTCAAAAACGAGATCGACAGGAAGTGCAAAATGGCTAAGCAGGGATGGCTAGAGGACAAATGTAAGGATGTAGAGGCTTGTCTCACTAGGGGTAAGATAGATACTGCCTACAGGAAAATTAGAGAGACCTTTGGAGAGAAGAGAACCACTTGTATGAATATCAAGACCTCAGATGGAAACCCAGTTCTAAGCAAAGAAGGGAAGGCAGAAAGGTGGAAGGAGTATATAGAGGGTTTATACAAGGGCGATGTACTTGAGGACAATATTATGGAAATGGAAGAGGATGTAGATGAAGACAAAATGGGAGATAAGATACTGCGTGAAGAGTTTGACAGAGCACTGAAAGACCTGAGTCAAAACAAGGCCCCGGGAGTAGACAACATTCCATTTGAACTACTGATGGCCTCAGGAGAGCCAGTCATGACAAAACTCTACCATCTGGTGAGCACGATGTACGAGACAGGGGAAATACCCTCTGACTTCAAGAAGAATATAATAATTCCAATCCCAAAGAAAGCAGGTGTTGACAGATGTGAAAATTACCAAACTATCAGTTTAATAAGTCACAGCTGCAAAATACTAACGCGAATTCTTTACAGACGAATGGAAAAACTGTTAGAAGCCGACCTCGGGGAGGATCAGTTTGGATTCCGTAGAAATGTTGGAACACTTGAGGCAATACTGACCTTACGACTTATCTCAGAAGAAAGATTAAGAAAAGGCAAACCTACGTTGTAGCCTCTCCCCGATGTTATTCAATCTGTATATTGAGCAAGCAGTAAATGAAACGAAAGAAAAATTCGGAGTAGGTATTAAAATTCATGGAGAAGAAGTAAAAACTTTGAGGTTTGCCGATGACATTGTAATTCTGTCAGAGACAGCAAAGGACTTGGAAGAGCAGTTGAACGGAATGGACAGTGTCTTGAAAGGAGGATATAAGATGAACATCAACAAAAGCAAAACGAGGATAATGGAATGTAGTCAAATTAAGTCGGGTGATGCTGAGGGAATTAGATTAGGAAATGAGACACTTAAAGTAGTAAAGGAGTTTTGCTATTTAGGGAGTAAAATAACCGATGATGGTCGAAGTAGAGAGGATATAAAATGTAGACTGGCAATGACAAGGAAAGCGTTTCTCAAGAAGAGGAATTTGTTAACATCGAGTATAGATTTAAGTGTCAGGAAATCGTTTCTGAAAGTATTTGTATGGAGTGTAGCCATGTATGGAAGTGAAACATGGACAATAACTAGTTTGGACAAGAAGAGAATAGAAGCTTTCGAAATGGGGTGCTACAGAAGAATGCTGAAGATTAGGTGGGTAGATCACATAACTAATGAGGAGGTATTGAATAGGATTGGGGAGAAGAGATGTTTGAGGCAGAACTTGACTAGAAGAAGGGATCGGTTGGTAGGACATGTTTTGAGGCATCAAGGGATCACAAATTTAGCATTGGAGGGCAGTGTGGAGGGTAAAAATTGTAGAGGGAGACCAAGAGATGAATACACTAAGCAGATTCAGAAGGATGTAGGTTGCAGTAGATACTGGGAGATGAAGAAGCTTGCACAGGATAGAGTAGCATGGAGAGCTGCATCAAACCAGTCTCAGGACTGAAGACCACAACAATAACAACAGCCAAAAACAGGCTGAAAATTGCTTGCAAAAGGGCCAGAGTTGGACCAAATCATTACGGACTTGATGAATTTGTGAAGCTCTTTTTCTGGGAAAAATCATCCAATTTTTTCTAAAATTGTTGTTTATCTGTATATTTACATCAGATCCATGAATTTCTGTCCCATTTAGATAATTACTTTGTAGTGCTTCATTTTATTTGCCTCGGGTTGTAAATGTCAGAAGCAACTATTATAGAGGGGCAGTATTCATTAGGTTCTCTTCAGAGGTGGGAATGTTTTGTGTAACCTGACAGCTAGTCAAACCTCCCTTCATCATTGACTACTATTGTGCTGTGTGGTGCTGCTCAGTTCAGAGGTATGCCTGCTTGAAACCTGGTGGTGTATGAAATTTTCAATGCCATTATTTGACCATCATGGAGAGTAGAAATGGTAGCATAAATATCCTGATCATCAGCTTTTCAATCACTGTCCCAGATTAAATTCCAAACATTTTTTCGGTGTGTTACAATGTGGTGACTGTCTACATTGTTGATAGTGATCTGTCTATCAGATGGGGACTTGAAGCTTGGTGGCCCTGTTGGTGCTAATTGAGAAGAGTAGGCTATGAATCGGTATTATGTTTCACCCCCTTTTTCTTCTCTCCTCATTATCAAATCACACACTCACACAGAAAAAAATCCCCCCCCCCCACACACACACACACACACACACACACACACACACACACACACACACACACACACACACACACACACTATCTATCTATCTATCTATCTATCTATCTATCTATATCTCTATCTCTATCTCTATCTCTATCTCTATCTCTCTCTCTCTCTCTCTCTCTCTCTCTCTATATATATATATATATATATATATATATATATATATATATATATATATATATATATATATATATATATATATATATATAGACAAAAGAGCAAAAAGTAAATCTTCAAAAATTTCATTGTTATAAAGTGGATGGTGGTGATGGTATGGTGATGGTGAAGAGGGTTGTAATATAAAAAATGGGTTCATTGCTGCCCTTCTAGTGTCAATGGTGTTAAAGGATTGATCTACATTCCCCATGAGGCATGTGAGACTATAGTTTTGTTGTTTCAGGTGACGAGTAATTTCAGAGAGTAACTTTGTAAATAAAGTGATTTGACACGAGATGAGTTATTACTTTTTATTTATTCTTTACAGGTTACTCACACTTGTATTGCTATTAGCAAAAGATGCATAACTGGTGGATGAGCTGACTAGAAAGTCCTTCTCTGCTTTCTTTGCATGAATTTCTCGTAGACTTAATTGATGTGTAATCTTCTCTGCAACTCGTATCTTTGTTTTTCTAAATGAAGGGAACTCTGTACCTTAAGCATTTGTCACCTTTTGTTCCTTATTTGTCTCTGTTTGCTGTAATGCAGAACTTCTTTTTACTATCTAGATAAGATTTGAGTGTTGATGATAATTATTAATATGCCTTTATTTATATTTTCAGGAGTGCCCGATGAGATAAAGAGGAGGTTTTTGAAGGGTGTACCTCGATGTTGGAGACACTACTGTTCAGAGTGGAGAAAGAATGAAGGTTCTTAATTTTTTTTTTTTTTTTTTTGCCGAAGCTTAATTATTTACAGTTCACAATGAACTCACAATTGGCAAAACATTTTGGATTAGTCTCTCATTTCAACCTGCCAATGGGAAGGGCTTTTTGATCAAATGATACCTATACAAAGATTACTAAACTACTGCATATTGACATTTCAACACACCTCTCAAGTGTATATGAAACAAATGGCAATAGTTGTAATGGAATATTGACCTCTATTATACAGTTCATCACACTAATCATCAGTGTCAGGAATTATTCAATATGATCCATGTTGGCCCTTGTGGGACATGTTGATAACACATGAAGAACTATCTGCCATTACACACCCAAGATAGTAATGAAGATTTGCTTCATTTGTAGAATGTGTGTACACATCTTCCATGCACTATTGAAATCCACAAATTGTCCAATGCTTATAAGCGCATTGGTTTCCCCCTGGGTGCAGGACACTTTCAGGCATGGCATAGAAGACCTTTGTTGCCATTAGCATTCCAATTTATCAGTGGCATGGAATACATCTTCAGGAAGAAACCTGGTCATAAGAATTCTGGTGTATGTGTAGCAGTGCCCTTTTACATCTTACCTATGGAGGTGGAATGTGACACAAGATAGGTAACTAATGTGTGAAAATAGACTGTACACACCTACTGACAATGGGCATGGATTGGTTAAGTTGTACATATATCTTTTTCGCATATGAACTATTGTGCTAGATGGACACACTGTAGACGTACTCTGCTGTTGAGTGAAGAGACTGATGCTGCCCAACTAGACCACAGAGCTTTGGCAGAATATTGTTGGTGCTTTTGAGCTTTCCAGGTGTTGGTGTTAACTGCTGCTTAAAAGGTAGTGTCAGGCCCCAAGGAATTTTGGATGCATGTTATGATAGTCTATCTCCCTCAAAATGGACATCAAGGGCTCTGTGTGCCAATCAGAGATGTCAAAACATGCAACTTCAGTTGTTCTTGTAGTAGCTTGTAACCTCCCTTTATGGAAGCATTGGCTGAAGATGTCTAAATCAGAAGCTGTTGCAAATTTCTGTGTTGCATAGATGTTGACCAATCATCTGCATAGCCAAGAAGAAGAAAAGAAGAGAAAAAGAAAAGAAAAAAAAAGGTAATGGTTCAGGTATATGTGCCAATGTTACAATCTGACGATGAAGAGAGTGAAAGTATATGACAAAATGTGCATGCAAGGAGCATGGAAATCTAATGAGTGAGTGAGTGGAATGCTATATTAAGGCAATGTAATAGAAGGCAGAGTTGAAGAGTGTGAGCTTGACAATAGGAGTGATGAAGTAAAAAACACAAATTCAATTGTTCTGTAAGTTTTATTTATTAATTATTACTATGCTATTTGAAAATTACTGGAGAAGGAGGTATATTGGGAAAGCCCTAGAGGCCTGAGAATATTCTAGCTGGATTATATCATTTTGAGACATTTTGCAAAATCAGATATTGGATTGCAAGGTGTGCTCAGGTGCAGATACAGTCTTTTCACAATTTAGTAATGATAGACTGAAGTTTCAGAGAATTGTCCAGAACTATTAGTGGTGAAGGAAGTGGGGTTCATTGGAAGTAATGATGCATATGTGAAGTTCTGAGAGGCAGTAAATAGTGTGATAATGAAAACTGCAATAGGCAGGTCAGTTGAAGAGAAAGGGATTATCCGAAAAGGACAATCACAGAACTTGGATTTAGACAAACTTAAGTATGCACAAGATAACTGTAAAGAAACATTGTGTTGCAGAAGTTATACTGGAACTGATTCATAAAGTAAGTAACTACAAAAATGTGCAGTAAGAGACAGGAATAAATCAATATAAGTCACCTAAGTAAAATAAACAGGAAAGCAGTCAAGCTGAAGTGAAATGACTGCAAAAAAAGTCTGAAGAAATCATAAATGAAATAGTCATGGGGTTGGACTATTCAGCATAAATAAAAGTCAATGCAACCTTTGGTGAAAATAGAAGCCAAAGGAGCAAACAGTAATGAGTGTGCAAAAGTAATTCCACTGTTCAACTTAGAGGAGTGAGATGATAGGTGGAAAGAGTAGATTAAAGCCCCCATGTGGGGTAGGATTTGTCTGAAGGCATGAAACAAGAAGGGTTAGAAGACATAGCTGATTCAATGAAGATTAAGAATTAAACAAGTATTGGGAGACATGCAATCAAATAATACTAGAGGCACAGTTAACATTTCCGTAAGTCGTAAAGGAAAGGGGAGGGGGGGATGCCAGGGTGGTTGGGAGGTGGGAGGGAGGGAGGATTGTAAATTTGGAAGGAGCACAGAACTGTATAGAAGTCAATTAAGTATTGTGGAAAACAAGAAAAGGAGAGGATCAAAATGTTTGTGATGTGGTTCTACATAGGAATGTTGTGAATTCAGTGAATTTATATGACAAAAAAAAAAATGTAGAGTTTCACCACAGAAACAATGACAAAAAGGGACAAAATGATAGGTTATGTGCTGACAGAGCAACAAGTAACTTCCATCATACTTGAGGGAGCTATAAAAGTAAGAACTTCAGGGCAAAGCAGAGACTGGAATATGTCCAGAATATAATTGCGTGTTTTACACTGTGAGGTGAAGTAGTTGGGATAGGATAAGAGTTCAACTTCTTTTTTAAACTGCTTGTTCAGTGTACAGACTGAATAACATTGTGGATAAGCTCCAGTCCTCCATCTCACTCCTTTCCAAAACATTATTCCCATTACGTGCCTTTCAACACTTGGTTTGCAGTGTGGCATCAGCACAAATTCCAAATAACGTCTCTCTCCATGTAAAGAATGTCAAACTAAATACTTTTTATCCATCTAAATTTCCAGATTGTTATTTTATTGAGAAAACAGTTTTGGTGGTACATTATGACATATTTAGGCACCATTCCCACCTCTGGTCTGATCAGAATAGGGCCCTGTATTCAATGACTGGCATCTGTAGATTTGTGATCAATGATCACTTCAAACATCATCTGCTGACTGTTAAATTGTACAGTTTAGACAGTCTGTACTGAGAAGACAAGGTCCCTCAACCATCTGTGAGAAGATGGATGTGTAGTCTTCCTCTCCATGTGTTATTATAGAGTTCAAATGCTCCATCTTGTGGGTTGTGTGTATGACATTCTGTTTGTGTCTGGCTTTTGTGCATTAGAACTGAAGGCCTACTCATTGTTCTTCACTACTCAACATTTGTCCTAGTCTCAGGGTAGTGAGTCATGTTTCTTTGTCAGTAAATATATCCATTTGAAATTGGACCTTTCCCTGTCACCTATAGCTCAGTAAAATATTCTGCAGGTCTCCATTATTGTGGTCAAGGCTGAGAGATGGATATCTTAAACTACACTGACTTCTTTAGTCTTCATGCAGTACTTCTATCATATTCTAAAGCTGCTCTCAGTCTGGTCAACATTTTACAGTATGTGCTTCTGAGTGTTAAAAGTATTCATCTCATCTTTTCCTCATTTCTGTGATTAACCTAGTGTCTAACTAGTCCCATATAGAAAACTGAAGATTTACATGAATGACACTGATAATTGTTTCATAAGGAGTTAATGTATCTCATTACTTTTACCTACCTCCACTTTGCAAATAATCATCATCATCATCATCATCATCAATGTTCTGCCAAAAGCCAGGTTTTCATATGGTAGTTCTCCAGGCTGTCCAGTCTTTTGCAATCTCTTCAGATCTGCATAATTTTCTCTTCCTTTTATGTCATTTGTCATCTATTATCTTCTATCTCCTTCTTCCTCTCAGTCTTCTCCCACAAACCCATCTACATCTACATCAACATCAACATCTACATCTACAACCATACTCCGCAAGCCACCTGACAGTGTGTGGTGGAGGATACCTTGAGTACCTCTATCAGTTCTCCCTTCTATTCCAGTCTCATATTGTTCGTGGAAAGAAGGACTGTCGGTATGCCTCTCTGTGGGCTCTAATCTCTCTGATTTTATCCTCATGCTCTCTTCGTGAGATATACGTAGGAGGGAGAAATATATTCCTTGACTCCTCCGTGAATGTATGTTCTTGAAACTTCAACAAAAGCCCGTACCGAGCTACTGAGCGTCTCTCCTACAGTGTCTTCCACTGGAGTTTATCTATCATCTCCATAACGCTTTTACAATTACTAAATGATCCTGTAATGAAGCGCGCTGCTCTCAGTTGGATCTTCTCTCTCTCTTCTATCAACCCTATCTGGTATGGATCCCACACTGGTGAGCAGTATTAAAGCAGTGGACAAACAATTGTACTGTAACTACTGCCTTTGTTTTTGGATTGCATTTACTTAGGATTCTTCCAATGAATCTCAGTCTGGCATCTGCTTTTCAGACGATCATCTTTATATGATCATTCTATTTTAAATCACTCCTTATGCTTATTCCCAGATAATTTATTGAATTAACTACTTCCATTTGCTGACCTGCTATATTATAGCTAAATAATAAGGGATCTTTCTTTCTATGTATTCACAGCACATTACACTTGTCTACATTGAGATTCAATTGCCATTCCCTGCACCATGCGTCCATTCGCCACAGATCCTCCCGCATTTCAGTACAATTTTCCATTGTTACAAACTTTCGATATACCACAGCATCATCCAGAAAAAGCCTCAGTGAACTTCCGATGTCATCCAAAAGGTCATTTATGTATATTGTGAATAGCAACGGTCATACGACACTCCCCTGTGGCACACCTGAAATCACTCTTACTTCGGAAGACTTCTCTCCATTGAGAATGACATGCTACATTCTGTTATCTAGGAACTCTTCCATCCAATCACACAATTGGTCTGATAGTCCATATGCTCTTACTTTGTTCATTAAGCGACAGTGGGGAACTGTATCGAATGCCTTGCGGAAGTCAAGAGACACTGCATCTACCTGCGAACCCATGTGTATGGCCCTCTGAGTCTCATGGACATACAGTGCGAGCTGGGTTTCACACGATCGTCTCTTTCGAAACCCATGCTGATTCTTACAGAGTAGATTTCTAGTCTCCAGAAAACTCATTATACTCGAACATAATAAGTGTTCCAAAATTCTACAACTGATAGATGTTAGAGATATAGGTCTATAGTTCTGCACATCTGTTCGATGTCCCTTCTTGAAAATGTGGATGACCTGTGCCCTTATCCAATCCTTTGGAATTCTATGCTCTTCTAGAGACCTACTGTACACCACTGCAAGAAGGGGGGGCAAGTTCCTTCGCATACTCTGTGTAAAATGAAACTGGTATCCCATCAGGTCCAGCGGCGTTTCCTCTTCTGAGCGATTTTAATTGTTTCTCTATTCCTCTGTCGTCTATTTCAATACCTACCATTTTGTCGTCTGTGTGGCAATCTAGAGAAGGAACTACAGTGCAGTCTTCCTCTGTGAAACAGCTTTGGAAAAAGGCATTTAGTATTTCAGCAATTAGTCTGTCATCCTGTGTTTCAGTACCATTTTGGTCACAGAGTAACTGGACATTCTGTTTTGATCCACCTACCGCTTTGACATAAAACCAACATTTCTTAGGATTTTCTGCCAAGTCAGTACATAGAACTTTACTTTCGAATTCATTGAATGCCTCTCGCATAGCCCTCCTCACACTACATTTGGCTTCGTGTAATTTTTGTTTGTCTGCAAGGCTTTGGCTATGTTTATGTTTGCTATGAAGTTCCCTTTGCTTTCGCAGCAGTTTTCTAACTTGGTTGTTGTACCATGGTGGCTCTTTTCTGTCTCTTACGATCTTGCTTGTCACATACTCATCTAACACATATTGTACGACGGTTTTGAACTTTGTCCACCGATCCTCAACACTATGTGTACTTGAGACAAAACTTTGTGTTGAGCCATCAAGTACTCTGAAATCTGCTTTTAGTCACTTTTGCTAAGCAGAAAAATCTTCCTACATCTTTTAATATTTGTATTTACAGCTGAAATCATTGATGTAGTAACCACTTCATGATCGCCGATTCCCTGTTCTGTGTTAACTGTTTCAAATAGTTTGGGTCTGTTTGTCACCAGAAGGTCTAATATTTTATCAACATGAGTCGGTTCTCTGTTTAACTTCTCAAGGTAGTTTTCAGATAAAGCACTTTAAAAAATTTCACTGGATTCTTTGTTCCTGCCATCCGTTATGAACATTCGAGTCTCCCAGTCTGTATCTGGTAAATTAAAATCTGCACCCAAAACTATAACATGTCCTTCAGGTGCTCAGCCACAACAGCTCCTGAGCCAGGGGGCCTATAGAGACATCCAATTACCATGTCTGAGCCTGCTTTATCCATAACCTTCACCCAAATTATTTCACATTACGGAACTCCATCAATCTCCTTCGATACTATTGGACTTCTCATCATGCCTCCCCCTTCACTGTCTAGCCTGTCTCTGCGGTATACAGTCCAATCTGAGTTTAGAATTTCATTACTGTTTACGTCTGGTTTCAGCCAACTTTCTGTCCCTAGTACTATGTGGGCATTGTGACCGTTTATTAATGACAGCAGTTCTGGGACCCTTCTATAGACACTGCTGCAGTTTACTATTAGCAGATTAATATTGTTATTCCCTGTTGCATTTTGCCTACTCCTACGTTGCCACATGTCAGGAGGCATCTTGTCGGGCCTAGGGAAGGAATTCTCTAACCTAAATACCCCACATGTGCACTCCACCCGTAGTCCGCTACCCTTGTAGCCGCTTCCTGCGTGTAGTGCATGCCTGACCAATTCTCCACCCGATATCGGACGTCAAGAAATTTGCACCCCAGATCTCCGCAGAATCATCTGAATCTTTGGTTTTAGCCTTGCACTCAGCTCCAAACCAGAGGACAGCGATCAGTTCTGGGACCGACACTACAAATAGTTAGCTCAGATTCCACCCCGTGAGCGAGGCTTTCCACCTTCACGATCTCCGCCAACTGCCTGTATGAACTGAGGATGATCTCTGCACCCAGACGGCAGGAGTCATTGGTACCAACATGAGCAACAATTTGCAGTCAGGTGCACCCGCTGCTCTCTATCACCGCCAGCAGAGCCTCCTCCACATCTCAGATGAGACCTCCCCGGCAAGCAGACAGAGTGAACACTGACCTTCTTCCCTGACCTTTCCGCTATTTCCCTAAGGGGCTCCATCACCTGCCTAACGTTGGAGCTCCCAATCACTAATAAACCCCTCCCCCCGTGTGCCTGCTCAGACCTTTCTGAAGGAGCGGCCACATGTCCACTCACAGGCAGAGCGGGTGATGCCACACGGCCAGCCTGCACATTGACCCTCCGCCTCGTGCACCATGAACGCCACTGAACCTGCCACTCCCCTTGGGGAGAGGATAGCCCAACCGTGCCCGGTACCCGTGAAGATGTCTTGACAGCAGTGACAATGGGTGAAGCATGTAACACATGTGGTGTACCATGCAATGCACCAGACTCCCCACTGCTGCTACACTCCGAGGCAGCAGCCTGAAGATGGCTGACCGTTGCTATCAACACATTCAGCTGTTTGCGAACAGTGGCCAGCTCCTCCTGCGTCCGTACACAGCAGTCGCACATCCTATCCATCATAAGAAATCAATTTACTGTAGACAGTTAATCAACTTTTAACTAGACTGCTAATTCACTAAAGGTGGCTGATATTTGACTAAACTGTTGTCACTATACACTTCTTGTAGAAAACAATGAAACTAGCACTACCTGTCTCTGGACTGTATTGTAAACAAACACTAGCACTACTGGCACTGTGGCTGACTAAAGGGACTCTCTCTGACTGTATTCAAAACAAACACGAAATCGTTGGGACACTATTAGTAGCACTCGTCAATTAAAGCTTCGTAAAAGCAAAAACACACAGAAGAAGTGACAAGTAAGAAAAATACAGTTAATACTTCAATTAATGTAGCTCACTGCACAGCAGACATGACACAGACGGCTGTTATGACAACACCAATCCGTCCAAATCATCTATTAGCAAGCACTCCCTTCTCATTGAATGTCCCGACCAGTTCTATTTCCTTTCTCTTAAAACCTTCAGCAGACATGTTCTCTCGCCAACCCTTTCCAGTACTCCTTCATTACTGACTCTTTCCATCCAGCTTATTCTCTCCATTCTCATCCACATCCACATCTCAAATGCTTCTAACGTTTTTTCATTCTCTCATCACAGTGTCCATGTTTCTGTCCTATATAGTGCCACACTCCAGACAAAACATTTGCCAAGCCTTTACATTAGACCTTTATCTCATTTGCCAAATTTTCATTCCCAATTCTACATAACTAGCTCTGGAATCCCAGCTTTATTATGTACTGTGTACTTCCTGTATC